>NW_027365859.1:0-90156 GCF_046119375.1 Phyllobates terribilis | reverse complement strand
GAGATATTACTGATTGTGCATTTACAATATTCATTGATTTTTGCCATTGAAAAACATGTTTTTCATATACCAGAAATGTTTGAAGCTACTGACTGAATGAAAGGAGCTGGCATCTCACTCTCTTTGAATCTTCTTTATCATGCTAGGATTAACAGGAAAAAGCAAAAAATTTCAGAATTGCACCTTGCAATGTGGAGATATTACTGTTTGTGCATTTACAATATTCATTGATTTTTGCCATTGAAAAACGTCCAGAAATGTTTGAAGCTACTGACTGAATGAAAGGAGCTGGCATCTCACTCTCTTTGAATCTTCTTTATCATGCTAGGATTAGCAGGAAAAAGCAAAAAATTTCAGAATTGCACCTTGCAATGTGGAGATATTACTGTTTGTGCATTTACAATATTCATTGATTTTTGCCATTGAAAAACATGTTTTTCATATACCAGAAATGTTTGAAGCTACTGACTGAATGAAAGGAGCTGGCATCTCACTCTCTTTGAATCTTCTTTATCATGCTAGGATTAGCAGGAAAAAGCAAAAAATTTCAGAATTGCACCTTGCAATGTGGAGATATTACTGTTTGTGCATTTACAATATTCATTGATTTTTGCCATTGAAAAACATCGTTATTCATATACCAGAAATGTTTGAAGCTACTGACTGAAAGGAGCTGGCATCTCACTCTCTTTGAATCTTCTTTATCATGCTAGGATTAACAGGAAAAAGCAAAAAATTTCAGAATTGCACCTTGCAATGTGGAGATATTACTGTTTGTGCATTTACAATATTCATTGATTTTTGCCATTGAAAAACATGTTTTTCATATACCAGAAATGTTTGAAGCTACTGACTGAATGAAAGGAGCTGGCATCTCACTCTCTTTGAATCTTCTTTATCATGCTAGGATTAACAGGAAAAAGCAAAAAATTTCAGAATTGCACCTTGCAATGTGGAGATATTACTGTTTGTGCATTTACAATATTCATTGATTTTTGCCATTGAAAAACATGTTTTTCATATACCAGAAATGTTTGAAGCTACTGACTGAATGAAAGGAGCTGGCATCTCACTCTCTTTGAATCTTCTTTATCATGCTAGGATTAACAGGAAAAAGCAAAAAATTTCAGAATTGCACCTTGCAATGTGCAGATATTACTGTTTGTGCATTTACAATATTCATTGATTTTTGCCATTGAAAAACGTCCAGAAATGTTTGAAGCTACTGACTGAATGAAAGGAGCTGGCATCTCACTCTCTTTGAATCTTCTTTATCATGCTAGGATTAGCAGGAAAAAGCAAAAAATTTCAGAATTGCACCTTGCAATGTGGAGATATTACTGTTTGTGCATTGACAATATTCATTGATTTTTGCCATTGAAAAACATGTTTTTCATATACCAGAAATGTTTGAAGCTACTGACTTAATGAAAGGAGCTGGCATCTCACTCTCTTTGAATCTTCTTTATCATGCTAGGATTAGCAGGAAAAAGCAAAAAATTTCAGAATTGCACCTTGCAATGTGGAGATATTACTGTTTGTGCATTTACAATATTCATTGATTTTTGCCATTGAAAAACATCGTTATTCATATACCAGAAATGTTTGAAGCTACTGACTGAAAGGAGCTGGCATCTCACTCTCTTTGAATCTTCTTTATCATGCTAGGATTAACAGGAAAAAGCAAAAAATTTCAGAATTGCACCTTGCAATGTGGAGATATTACTGTTTGTGCATTTACAATATTCATTGATTTTTGCCATTGAAAAACGTCCAGAAATGTTTGAAGCTACTGACTGAATGAAAGGAGGTGGCATCTCACTCTCTTTGAATCTTCTTTATCATGCTAGGATTAGCAGGAAAAAGCAAAAAATTTCAGAATTGCACCTTGCAATGTGGAGATATTACTGTTTGTGCATTTACAATATTCATTGATTTTTGCCATTGAAAAACATGTTTTTCATATACCAGAAATGTTTGAAGCTACTGACTGAATGAAAGGAGCTGGCATCTCACTCTCTTTGAATCTTCTTTATCATGCTAGGATTAACAGGAAAAAGCAAAAAATTTCAGAATTGCACCTTGCAATGTGGAGATATTACTGTTTGTGCATTTACAATATTCATTGATTTTTGCCATTGAAAAACGTCCAGAAATGTTTGAAGCTACTGACTGAATGAAAGGAGCTGGCATCTCACTCTCTTTGAATCTTCTTTATCATGCTAGGATTAGCAGGAAAAAGCAAAAAATTTCAGAATTGCACCTTGCAATGTGGAGATATTACTGTTTGTGCATTTACAATATTCATTGATTTTTGCCATTGAAAAACATGTTTTTCATATACCAGAAATGTTTGAAGCTACTGACTGAATGAAAGGAGCTGGCATCTCACTCTCTTTGAATCTTCTTTATCATGCTAGGATTAACAGGAAAAAGCAAAAAATTTCAGAATTGCACCTTGCAATGTGGAGATATTACTGTTTGTGCATTTACAATATTCATTGATTTTTGCCATTGAAAAACGTCCAGAAATGTTTGAAGCTACTGACTGAATGAAAGGAGGTGGCATCTCACTCTCTTTGAATCTTCTTTATCATGCTAGGATTAGCAGGAAAAAGCAAAAAATTTCAGAATTGCACCTTGCAATGTGGAGATATTACTGTTTGTGCATTTACAATATTCATTGATTTTTGCCATTGAAAAACATGTTTTTCATATACCAGAAATGTTTGAAGCTACTGACTGAATGAAAGGAGCTGGCATCTCACTCTCTTTGAATCTTCTTTATCATGCTAGGATTAACAGGAAAAAGCAAAAAATTTCAGAATTGCACCTTGCAATGTGGAGATATTACTGTTTGTGCATTTACAATATTCATTGATTTTTGCCATTGAAAAACGTCCAGAAATGTTTGAAGCTACTGACTGAATGAAAGGAGCTGGCATCTCACTCTCTTTGAATCTTCTTTATCATGCTAGGATTAGCAGGAAAAAGCAAAAAATTTCAGAATTGCACCTTGCAATGTGGAGATATTACTGTTTGTGCATTTACAATATTCATTGATTTTTGCCATTGAAGAACATGTTTTTCATATACCAGAAATGTTTGAAGCTACTGACTGAATGAAAGGAGCTGGCATCTCACTCTCTTTGAATCTTCTTTATCATGCTAGGATTAACAGGAAAAAGCAAAAAATTTCAGAATTGCACCTTGCAATGTGGAGATATTACTGTTTGTGCATTTACAATATTCATTGATTTTTGCCATTGAAAAACGTCCAGAAATGTTTGAAGCTACTGACTGAATGAAAGGAGGTGGCATCACACTCTCTTTGAATCTTCTTTATCATGCTAGGATTAGCAGGAAAAAGCAAAAAATTTCAGAATTGCACCTTGCAATGTGGAGATATTACTGTTTGTGCATTTACAATATTCATTGATTTTTGCCATTGAAAAACATGTTTTTCATATACCAGAAATGTTTGAAGCTACTGACTGAATGAAAGGAGCTGGCATCTCACTCTCTTTGAATCTTCTTTATCATGCTAGGATTAACAGGAAAAAGCAAAAAATTTCAGAATTGCACCTTGCAATGTGGAGATATTACTGTTTGTGCATTTACAATATTCATTGATTTTTGCCATTGAAAAACGTCCAGAAATGTTTGAAGCTACTGACTGAATGAAAGGAGCTGGCATCTCACTCTCTTTGAATCTTCTTTATCATGCTAGGATTAGCAGGAAAAAGCAAAAAATTTCAGAATTGCACCTTGCAATGTGGAGATATTACTGTTTGTGCATTTACAATATTCATTGATTTTTGCCATTGAAAAACATGTTTTTCATATACCAGAAATGTTTGAAGCTACTGACTGAATGAAAGGAGCTGGCATCTCACTCTCTTTGAATCTTCTTTATCATGCTAGGATTAGCAGGAAAAAGCAAAAAATTTCAGAATTGCAGCTTGCAATGTGGAGATATTACTGTTTGTGCATTTACAATATTCATTGATTTTTGCCATTGAAAAACATCGTTATTCATATACCAGAAATGTTTGAAGCTACTGACTGAAAGGAGCTGGCATCTCACTCTCTTTGAATCTTCTTTATCATGCTAGGATTAACAGGAAAAAGCAAAAAATTTCAGAATTGCACCTTGCAATGTGGAGATATTACTGTTTGTGCATTTACAATATTCATTGATTTTTGCCATTGAAAAACATGTTTTTCATATACCAGAAATGTTTGAAGCTACTGACTGAATGAAAGGAGCTGGCATCTCACTCTCTTTGAATCTTCTTTATCATGCTAGGATTAACAGGAAAAAGCAAAAAATTTCAGAATTGCACCTTGCAATGTGGAGATATTACTGTTTGTGCATTTACAATATTCATTGATTTTTGCCATTGAAAAACATGTTTTTCATATACCAGAAATGTTTGAAGCTACTGACTGAATGAAAGGAGCTGGCATCTCACTCTCTTTGAATCTTCTTTATCATGCTAGGATTAACAGGAAAAAGCAAAAAATTTCAGAATTGCACCTTGCAATGTGCAGATATTACTGTTTGTGCATTTACAATATTCATTGATTTTTGCCATTGAAAAACGTCCAGAAATGTTTGAAGCTACTGACTGAATGAAAGGAGCTGGCATCTCACTCTCTTTGAATCTTCTTTATCATGCTAGGATTAGCAGGAAAAAGCAAAAAATTTCAGAATTGCACCTTGCAATGTGGAGATATTACTGTTTGTGCATTTACAATATTCATTGATTTTTGCCATTGAAAAACATGTTTTTCATATACCAGAAATGTTTGAAGCTACTGACTTAATGAAAGGAGCTGGCATCTCACTCTCTTTGAATCTTCTTTATCATGCTAGGATTAGCAGGAAAAAGCAAAAAATTTCAGAATTGCACCTTGCAATGTGGAGATATTACTGTTTGTGCATTTACAATATTCATTGATTTTTGCCATTGAAAAACATCGTTATTCATATACCAGAAATGTTTGAAGCTACTGACTGAAAGGAGCTGGCATCTCACTCTCTTTGAATCTTCTTTATCATGCTAGGATTAACAGGAAAAAGCAAAAAATTTCAGAATTGCACCTTGCAATGTGGAGATATTACTGTTTGTGCATTTACAATATTCATTGATTTTTGCCATTGAAAAACATGTTTTTCATATACCAGAAATGTTTGAAGCTACTGACTGAATGAAAGGAGCTGGCATCTCACTCTCTTTGAATCTTCTTTATCATGCTAGGATTAGCAGGAAAAAGCAAAAAATTTCAGAATTGCACCTTGCAATGTGGAGATATTACTGTTTGTGCATTTACAATATTCATTGATTTTTGCCATTGAAAAACATCCAGAAATGTTTGAAGCTACTGACTGAATGAAAGGAGCTGGCATCTCACTCTCTTTGAATCTTCTTTATCATGCTAGGATTAGCAGGAAAAAGCAAAAAAATTCAGAATTGCACCTTGCAATGTGGAGATATTACTGTTTGTGCATTTACAATATTCAATGATTTTTGCCATTGAAAAACATGTTTTTCATATACCAGAAATGTTTGAAGCTACTGACTGAATGAAAGGAGCTGGCATCTCACTCTCTTTGAATCTTCTTTATCATGCTAGGATTAACAGGAAAAAGCAAAAAATTTCAGAATTGCACCTTGCAATGTGGAGATATTACTGTTTGTGCATTTACAATATTCATTGATTTTTGCCATTGAAAAACGTCCAGAAATGTTTGAAGCTACTGACTGAATGAAAGGAGCTGGCATCTCACTCTCTTTGAATCTTCTTTATCATGCTAGGATTAGCAGGAAAAAGCAAAAAAATTCAGAATTGCACCTTGCAATGTGGAGATATTACTGTTTGTGCATTTACAATATTCAATGATTTTTGCCATTGAAAAACATGTTTTTCATATACCAGAAATGTTTGAAGCTACTGACTGAATGAAAGGAGCTGGCATCTCACTCTCTTTGAATCTTCTTTATCATGCTAGGATTAACAGGAAAAAGCAAAAAATTTCAGAATTGCACCTTGCAATGTGGAGATATTACTGTTTGTGCATTTACAATATTCATTGATTTTTGCCATTGAAAAACGTCCAGAAATGTTTGAAGCTACTGACTGAATGAAAGGAGCTGGCATCTCACTCTCTTTGAATCTTCTTTATCATGCTAGGATTAGCAGGAAAAAGCAAAAAAATTCAGAATTGCACCTTGCAATGTGGAGATATTACTGTTTGTGCATTTACAATATTCATTGATTTTTGCCATTGAAAAACATGTTTTTCATATACCAGAAATGTTTGAAGCTACTGACTGAATGAAAGGAGCTGGCATCTCACTCTCTTTGAATCTTCTTTATCATGCTAGGATTAACAGGAAAAAGCAAAAAATTTCAGAATTGCACCTTGCAATGTGGAGATATTACTGTTTGTGCATTTACAATATTCATTGATTTTTGCCATTGAAAAACGTCCAGAAATGTTTGAAGCTACTGACTGAATGAAAGGAGCTGGCATCTTACTCTCTTTGAATCTTCTTTATCATGCTAGGATTAGCAGGAAAAAGCAAAACATTTCAGAATTGCACCTTGCAATGTGGAGATATTACTGTTTGTGCATTTACAATATTCATTGATTTTTGCCATTGAAAAACATGTTTTTCATATACCAGAAATGTTTGAAGCTACTGACTGAATGAAAGGAGCTGGCATCTCACTCTCTTTGAATCTTCTTTATCATGCTAGGATTAACAGGAAAAAGCAAAAAATTTCAGAATTGCACCTTGCAATGTGGAGATATTACTGTTTGTGCATTTACAATATTCATTGATTTTTGCCATTGAAAAACGTCCAGAAATGTTTGAAGCTACTGACTGAATGAAAGGAGCTGGCATCTCACTCTCTTTGAATCTTCTTTATCATGCTAGGATTAGCAGGAAAAAGCAAAAAAATTCAGAATTGCACCTTGCAATGTGGAGATATTACTGTTTGTGCATTTACAATATTCATTGATTTTTGCCATTGAAAAACATGTTTTTCATATACCAGAAATGTTTGAAGCTACTGACTGAATGAAAGGAGCTGGCATCTCACTCTCTTTGAATCTTCTTTATCATGCTAGGATTAACAGGAAAAAGCAAAAAATTTCAGAATTGCACCTTGCAATGTGGAGATATTACTGTTTGTGCATTTACAATATTCATTGATTTTTGCCATTGAAAAACGTCCAGAAATGTTTGAAGCTACTGACTGAATGAAAGGAGCTGGCATCTCACTCTCTTTGAATCTTCTTTATCATGCTAGGATTAGCAGGAAAAAGCAAAAAATTTCAGAATTGCACCTTGCAATGTGGAGATATTACTGTTTGTGCATTTACAATATTCATTGATTTTTGCCATTGAAAAACATGTTTTTCATATACCAGAAATGTTTTAACCTACTGACTGAATGAAAGGAGCTGGCATCTCACTCTCTTTGAATCTTCTTTATCATGCTAGGATTAACAGGAAAAAGCAAAAAATTTCAGAATTGCACCTTGCAATGTGGAGATATTACTGTTTGTGCATTTACAATATTCATTGATTTTTGCCATTGAAAAACGTCCAGAAATGTTTGAAGCTACTGACTGAATGAAAGGAGGTGGCATCTCACTCTCTTTGAATCTTCTTTATCATGCTAGGATTAGCAGGAAAAAGCAAAAAATTTCAGAATTGCACCTTGCAATGTGGAGATATTACTGTTTGTGCATTTACAATATTCATTGATTTTTGCCATTGAAAAACATGTTTTTCATATACCAGAAATGTTTGAAGCTACTGACTGAATGAAAGGAGCTGGCATCTCACTCTCTTTGAATCTTCTTTATCATGCTAGGATTAACAGGAAAAAGCAAAAAATTTCAGAATTGCACCTTGCAATGTGGAGATATTACTGTTTGTGCATTTACAATATTCATTGATTTTTGCCATTGAAAAACGTCCAGAAATGTTTGAAGCTACTGACTGAATGAAAGGAGCTGGCATCTCACTCTCTTTGAATCTTCTTTATCATGCTAGGATTAGCAGGAAAAAGCAAAAAATTTCAGAATTGCACCTTGCAATGTGGAGATATTACTGTTTGTGCATTTACAATATTCATTGATTTTTGCCATTGAAAAACATGTTTTTCATATACCAGAAATGTTTGAAGCTACTGACTGAATGAAAGGAGCTGGCATCTCACTCTCTTTGAATCTTCTTTATCATGCTAGGATTAACAGGAAAAAGCAAAAAATTTCAGAATTGCACCTTGCAATGTGGAGATATTACTGTTTGTGCATTTACAATATTCATTGATTTTTGCCATTGAAAAACGTCCAGAAATGTTTGAAGCTACTGACTGAATGAAAGGAGGTGGCATCACACTCTCTTTGAATCTTCTTTATCATGCTAGGATTAGCAGGAAAAAGCAAAAAATTTCAGAATTGCACCTTGCAATGTGGAGATATTACTGATTGTGCATTTACAATATTCATTGATTTTTGCCATTGAAAAACATGTTTTTCATATACCAGAAATGTTTGAAGCTACTGACTGAATGAAAGGAGCTGGCATCTCACTCTCTTTGAATCTTCTTTATCATGCTAGGATTAACAGGAAAAAGCAAAAAATTTCAGAATTGCACCTTGCAATGTGGAGATATTACTGTTTGTGCATTTACAATATTCATTGATTTTTGCCATTGAAAAACGTCCAGAAATGTTTGAAGCTACTGACTGAATGAAAGGAGCTGGCATCTCACTCTCTTTGAATCTTCTTTATCATGCTAGGATTAGCAGGAAAAAGCAAAAAATTTCAGAATTGCACCTTGCAATGTGGAGATATTACTGTTTGTGCATTTACAATATTCATTGATTTTTGCCATTGAAAAACATGTTTTTCATATACCAGAAATGTTTGAAGCTACTGACTGAATGAAAGGAGCTGGCATCTCACTCTCTTTGAATCTTCTTTATCATGCTAGGATTAGCAGGAAAAAGCAAAAAATTTCAGAATTGCACCTTGCAATGTGGAGATATTACTGTTTGTGCATTTACAATATTCATTGATTTTTGCCATTGAAAAACATCGTTATTCATATACCAGAAATGTTTGAAGCTACTGACTGAAAGGAGCTGGCATCTCACTCTCTTTGAATCTTCTTTATCATGCTAGGATTAACAGGAAAAAGCAAAAAATTTCAGAATTGCACCTTGCAATGTGGAGATATTACTGTTTGTGCATTTACAATATTCATTGATTTTTGCCATTGAAAAACATGTTTTTCATATACCAGAAATGTTTGAAGCTACTGACTGAATGAAAGGAGCTGGCATCTCACTCTCTTTGAATCTTCTTTATCATGCTAGGATTAACAGGAAAAAGCAAAAAATTTCAGAATTGCACCTTGCAATGTGGAGATATTACTGTTTGTGCATTTACAATATTCATTGATTTTTGCCATTGAAAAACATGTTTTTCATATACCAGAAATGTTTGAAGCTACTGACTGAATGAAAGGAGCTGGCATCTCACTCTCTTTGAATCTTCTTTATCATGCTAGGATTAACAGGAAAAAGCAAAAAATTTCAGAATTGCACCTTGCAATGTGCAGATATTACTGTTTGTGCATTTACAATATTCATTGATTTTTGCCATTGAAAAACGTCCAGAAATGTTTGAAGCTACTGACTGAATGAAAGGAGCTGGCATCTCACTCTCTTTGAATCTTCTTTATCATGCTAGGATTAGCAGGAAAAAGCAAAAAATTTCAGAATTGCACCTTGCAATGTGGAGATATTACTGTTTGTGCATTGACAATATTCATTGATTTTTGCCATTGAAAAACATGTTTTTCATATACCAGAAATGTTTGAAGCTACTGACTTAATGAAAGGAGCTGGCATCTCACTCTCTTTGAATCTTCTTTATCATGCTAGGATTAGCAGGAAAAAGCAAAAAATTTCAGAATTGCACCTTGCAATGTGGAGATATTACTGTTTGTGCATTTACAATATTCATTGATTTTTGCCATTGAAAAACATCGTTATTCATATACCAGAAATGTTTGAAGCTACTGACTGAAAGGAGCTGGCATCTCACTCTCTTTGAATCTTCTTTATCATGCTAGGATTAACAGGAAAAAGCAAAAAATTTCAGAATTGCACCTTGCAATGTGGAGATATTACTGTTTGTGCATTTACAATAATCATTGATTTTTGCCATTGAAAAACGTCCAGAAATGTTTGAAGCTACTGACTGAATGAAAGGAGGTGGCATCTCACTCTCTTTGAATCTTCTTTATCATGCTAGGATTAGCAGGAAAAAGCAAAAAATTTCAGAATTGCACCTTGCAATGTGGAGATATTACTGTTTGTGCATTTACAATATTCATTGATTTTTGCCATTGAAAAACATGTTTTTCATATACCAGAAATGTTTGAAGCTACTGACTGAATGAAAGGAGCTGGCATCTCACTCTCTTTGAATCTTCTTTATCATGCTAGGATTAACAGGAAAAAGCAAAAAATTTCAGAATTGCACCTTGCAATGTGGAGATATTACTGTTTGTGCATTTACAATATTCATTGATTTTTGCCATTGAAAAACGTCCAGAAATGTTTGAAGCTACTGACTGAATGAAAGGAGCTGGCATCTCACTCTCTTTGAATCTTCTTTATCATGCTAGGATTAGCAGGAAAAAGCAAAAAATTTCAGAATTGCACCTTGCAATGTGGAGATATTACTGTTTGTGCATTTACAATATTCATTGATTTTTGCCATTGAAAAACATGTTTTTCATATACCAGAAATGTTTGAAGCTACTGACTGAATGAAAGGAGCTGGCATCTCACTCTCTTTGAATCTTCTTTATCATGCTAGGATTAACAGGAAAAAGCAAAAAATTTCAGAATTGCACCTTGCAATGTGGAGATATTACTGTTTGTGCATTTACAATATTCATTGATTTTTGCCATTGAAAAACGTCCAGAAATGTTTGAAGCTACTGACTGAATGAAAGGAGGTGGCATCTCACTCTCTTTGAATCTTCTTTATCATGCTAGGATTAGCAGGAAAAAGCAAAAAATTTCAGAATTGCACCTTGCAATGTGGAGATATTACTGTTTGTGCATTTACAATATTCATTGATTTTTGCCATTGAAAAACATGTTTTTCATATACCAGAAATGTTTGAAGCTACTGACTGAATGAAAGGAGCTGGCATCTCACTCTCTTTGAATCTTCTTTATCATGCTAGGATTAACAGGAAAAAGCAAAAAATTTCAGAATTGCACCTTGCAATGTGGAGATATTACTGTTTGTGCATTTACAATATTCATTGATTTTTGCCATTGAAAAACGTCCAGAAATGTTTGAAGCTACTGACTGAATGAAAGGAGCTGGCATCTCACTCTCTTTGAATCTTCTTTATCATGCTAGGATTAGCAGGAAAAAGCAAAAAATTTCAGAATTGCACCTTGCAATGTGGAGATATTACTGTTTGTGCATTTACAATATTCATTGATTTTTGCCATTGAAGAACATGTTTTTCATATACCAGAAATGTTTGAAGCTACTGACTGAATGAAAGGAGCTGGCATCTCACTCTCTTTGAATCTTCTTTATCATGCTAGGATTAACAGGAAAAAGCAAAAAATTTCAGAATTGCACCTTGCAATGTGGAGATATTACTGTTTGTGCATTTACAATATTCATTGATTTTTGCCATTGAAAAACGTCCAGAAATGTTTGAAGCTACTGACTGAATGAAAGGAGGTGGCATCACACTCTCTTTGAATCTTCTTTATCATGCTAGGATTAGCAGGAAAAAGCAAAAAATTTCAGAATTGCACCTTGCAATGTGGAGATATTACTGTTTGTGCATTTACAATATTCATTGATTTTTGCCATTGAAAAACATGTTTTTCATATACCAGAAATGTTTGAAGCTACTGACTGAATGAAAGGAGCTGGCATCTCACTCTCTTTGAATCTTCTTTATCATGCTAGGATTAACAGGAAAAAGCAAAAAATTTCAGAATTGCACCTTGCAATGTGGAGATATTACTGTTTGTGCATTTACAATATTCATTGATTTTTGCCATTGAAAAACGTCCAGAAATGTTTGAAGCTACTGACTGAATGAAAGGAGCTGGCATCTCACTCTCTTTGAATCTTCTTTATCATGCTAGGATTAGCAGGAAAAAGCAAAAAATTTCAGAATTGCACCTTGCAATGTGGAGATATTACTGTTTGTGCATTTACAATATTCATTGATTTTTGCCATTGAAAAACATGTTTTTCATATACCAGAAATGTTTGAAGCTACTGACTGAATGAAAGGAGCTGGCATCTCACTCTCTTTGAATCTTCTTTATCATGCTAGGATTAGCAGGAAAAAGCAAAAAATTTCAGAATTGCACCTTGCAATGTGGAGATATTACTGTTTGTGCATTTACAATATTCATTGATTTTTGCCATTGAAAAACATCGTTATTCATATACCAGAAATGTTTGAAGCTACTGACTGAAAGGAGCTGGCATCTCACTCTCTTTGAATCTTCTTTATCATGCTAGGATTAACAGGAAAAAGCAAAAAATTTCAGAATTGCACCTTGCAATGTGGAGATATTACTGTTTGTGCATTTACAATATTCATTGATTTTTGCCATTGAAAAACATGTTTTTCATATACCAGAAATGTTTGAAGCTACTGACTGAATGAAAGGAGCTGGCATCTCACTCTCTTTGAATCTTCTTTATCATGCTAGGATTAACAGGAAAAAGCAAAAAATTTCAGAATTGCACCTTGCAATGTGGAGATATTACTGTTTGTGCATTTACAATATTCATTGATTTTTGCCATTGAAAAACATGTTTTTCATATACCAGAAATGTTTGAAGCTACTGACTGAATGAAAGGAGCTGGCATCTCACTCTCTTTGAATCTTCTTTATCATGCTAGGATTAACAGGAAAAAGCAAAAAATTTCAGAATTGCACCTTGCAATGTGCAGATATTACTGTTTGTGCATTTACAATATTCATTGATTTTTGCCATTGAAAAACGTCCAGAAATGTTTGAAGCTACTGACTGAATGAAAGGAGCTGGCATCTCACTCTCTTTGAATCTTCTTTATCATGCTAGGATTAGCAGGAAAAAGCAAAAAATTTCAGAATTGCACCTTGCAATGTGGAGATATTACTGTTTGTGCATTTACAATATTCATTGATTTTTGCCATTGAAAAACATGTTTTTCATATACCAGAAATGTTTGAAGCTACTGACTTAATGAAAGGAGCTGGCATCTCACTCTCTTTGAATCTTCTTTATCATGCTAGGATTAGCAGGAAAAAGCAAAAAATTTCAGAATTGCACCTTGCAATGTGGAGATATTACTGTTTGTGCATTTACAATATTCATTGATTTTTGCCATTGAAAAACATCGTTATTCATATACCAGAAATGTTTGAAGCTACTGACTGAAAGGAGCTGGCATCTCACTCTCTTTGAATCTTCTTTATCATGCTAGGATTAACAGGAAAAAGCAAAAAATTTCAGAATTGCACCTTGCAATGTGGAGATATTACTGTTTGTGCATTTACAATATTCATTGATTTTTGCCATTGAAAAACATGTTTTTCATATACCAGAAATGTTTGAAGCTACTGACTGAATGAAAGGAGCTGGCATCTCACTCTCTTTGAATCTTCTTTATCATGCTAGGATTAGCAGGAAAAAGCAAAAAATTTCAGAATTGCACCTTGCAATGTGGAGATATTACTGTTTGTGCATTTACAATATTCATTGATTTTTGCCATTGAAAAACATCCAGAAATGTTTGAAGCTACTGACTGAATGAAAGGAGCTGGCATCTCACTCTCTTTGAATCTTCTTTATCATGCTAGGATTAGCAGGAAAAAGCAAAAAAATTCAGAATTGCACCTTGCAATGTGGAGATATTACTGTTTGTGCATTTACAATATTCAATGATTTTTGCCATTGAAAAACATGTTTTTCATATACCAGAAATGTTTGAAGCTACTGACTGAATGAAAGGAGCTGGCATCTCACTCTCTTTGAATCTTCTTTATCATGCTAGGATTAACAGGAAAAAGCAAAAAATTTCAGAATTGCACCTTGCAATGTGGAGATATTACTGTTTGTGCATTTACAATATTCATTGATTTTTGCCATTGAAAAACGTCCAGAAATGTTTGAAGCTACTGACTGAATGAAAGGAGCTGGCATCTCACTCTCTTTGAATCTTCTTTATCATGCTAGGATTAGCAGGAAAAAGCAAAAAAATTCAGAATTGCACCTTGCAATGTGGAGATATTACTGTTTGTGCATTTACAATATTCAATGATTTTTGCCATTGAAAAACATGTTTTTCATATACCAGAAATGTTTGAAGCTACTGACTGAATGAAAGGAGCTGGCATCTCACTCTCTTTGAATCTTCTTTATCATGCTAGGATTAACAGGAAAAAGCAAAAAATTTCAGAATTGCACCTTGCAATGTGGAGATATTACTGTTTGTGCATTTACAATATTCATTGATTTTTGCCATTGAAAAACGTCCAGAAATGTTTGAAGCTACTGACTGAATGAAAGGAGCTGGCATCTCACTCTCTTTGAATCTTCTTTATCATGCTAGGATTAGCAGGAAAAAGCAAAAAAATTCAGAATTGCACCTTGCAATGTGGAGATATTACTGTTTGTGCATTTACAATATTCATTGATTTTTGCCATTGAAAAACATGTTTTTCATATACCAGAAATGTTTGAAGCTACTGACTGAATGAAAGGAGCTGGCATCTCACTCTCTTTGAATCTTCTTTATCATGCTAGGATTAACAGGAAAAAGCAAAAAATTTCAGAATTGCACCTTGCAATGTGGAGATATTACTGTTTGTGCATTTACAATATTCATTGATTTTTGCCATTGAAAAACGTCCAGAAATGTTTGAAGCTACTGACTGAATGAAAGGAGCTGGCATCTCACTCTCTTTGAATCTTCTTTATCATGCTAGGATTAGCAGGAAAAAGCAAAAAAATTCAGAATTGCACCTTGCAATGTGGAGATATTACTGTTTGTGCATTTACAATATTCATTGATTTTTGCCATTGAAAAACATGTTTTTCATATACCAGAAATGTTTGAAGCTACTGACTGAATGAAAGGAGCTGGCATCTCACTCTCTTTGAATCTTCTTTATCATGCTAGGATTAACAGGAAAAAGCAAAAAATTTCAGAATTGCACCTTGCAATGTGGAGATATTACTGTTTGTGCATTTACAATATTCATTGATTTTTGCCATTGAAAAACGTCCAGAAATGTTTGAAGCTACTGACTGAATGAAAGGAGCTGGCATCTTACTCTCTTTGAATCTTCTTTATCATGCTAGGATTAGCAGGAAAAAGCAAAACATTTCAGAATTGCACCTTGCAATGTGGAGATATTACTGTTTGTGCATTTACAATATTCATTGATTTTTGCCATTGAAAAACATGTTTTTCATATACCAGAAATGTTTGAAGCTACTGACTGAATGAAAGGAGCTGGCATCTCACTCTCTTTGAATCTTCTTTATCATGCTAGGATTAACAGGAAAAAGCAAAAAATTTCAGAATTGCACCTTGCAATGTGGAGATATTACTGTTTGTGCATTTACAATATTCATTGATTTTTGCCATTGAAAAACGTCCAGAAATGTTTGAAGCTACTGACTGAATGAAAGGAGCTGGCATCTCACTCTCTTTGAATCTTCTTTATCATGCTAGGATTAGCAGGAAAAAGCAAAAAATTTCAGAATTGCACCTTGCAATGTGGAGATATTACTGTTTGTGCATTTACAATATTCATTGATTTTTGCCATTGAAAAACATGTTTTTCATATACCAGAAATGTTTGAAGCTACTGACTGAATGAAAGGAGCTGGCATCTCACTCTCTTTGAATCTTCTTTATCATGCTAGGATTAGCAGGAAAAAGCAAAAAATTTCAGAATTGCACCTTGCAATGTGGAGATATTACTGTTTGTGCATTTACAATATTCATTGATTTTTGCCATTGAAAAACATCGTTATTCATATACCAGAAATGTTTGAAGCTACTGACTGAAAGGAGCTGGCATCTCACTCTCTTTGAATCTTCTTTATCATGCTAGGATTAACAGGAAAAAGCAAAAAATTTCAGAATTGCACCTTGCAATGTGGAGATATTACTGTTTGTGCATTTACAATATTCATTGATTTTTGCCATTGAAAAACATGTTTTTCATATACCAGAAATGTTTGAAGCTACTGACTGAATGAAAGGAGCTGGCATCTCACTCTCTTTGAATCTTCTTTATCATGCTAGGATTAACAGGAAAAAGCAAAAAATTTCAGAATTGCACCTTGCAATGTGGAGATATTACTGTTTGTGCATTTACAATATTCATTGATTTTTGCCATTGAAAAACATGTTTTTCATATACCAGAAATGTTTGAAGCTACTGACTGAATGAAAGGAGCTGGCATCTCACTCTCTTTGAATCTTCTTTATCATGCTAGGATTAACAGGAAAAAGCAAAAAATTTCAGAATTGCACCTTGCAATGTGGAGATATTACTGTTTGTGCATTTACAATATTCATTGATTTTTGCCATTGAAAAACGTCCAGAAATGTTTGAAGCTACTGACTGAATGAAAGGAGCTGGCATCTCACTCTCTTTGAATCTTCTTTATCATGCTAGGATTAGCAGGAAAAAGCAAAAAATTTCAGAATTGCACCTTGCAATGTGGAGATATTACTGTTTGTGCATTTACAATATTCATTGATTTTTGCCATTGAAAAACATGTTTTTCATATACCAGAAATGTTTGAAGCTACTGACTTAATGAAAGGAGCTGGCATCTCACTCTCTTTGAATCTTCTTTATCATGCTAGGATTAGCAGGAAAAAGCAAAAAATTTCAGAATTGCACCTTGCAATGTGGAGATATTACTGTTTGTGCATTTACAATATTCATTGATTTTTGCCATTGAAAAACATCCAGAAATGTTTGAAGCTACTGACTGAATGAAAGGAGCTGGCATCTCACTCTCTTTGAATCTTCTTTATCATGCTAGGATTAGCAGGAAAAAGCAAAAAAATTCAGAATTGCACCTTGCAATGTGGAGATATTACTGTTTGTGCATTTACAATATTCAATGATTTTTGCCATTGAAAAACATGTTTTTCATATACCAGAAATGTTTGAAGCTACTGACTGAATGAAAGGAGCTGGCATCTCACTCTCTTTGAATCTTCTTTATCATGCTAGGATTAACAGGAAAAAGCAAAAAATTTCAGAATTGCACCTTGCAATGTGGAGATATTACTGTTTGTGCATTTACAATATTCATTGATTTTTGCCATTGAAAAACGTCCAGAAATGTTTGAAGCTACTGACTGAATGAAAGGAGCTGGCATCTCACTCTCTTTGAATCTTCTTTATCATGCTAGGATTAGCAGGAAAAAGCAAAAAAATTCAGAATTGCACCTTGCAATGTGGAGATATTACTGTTTGTGCATTTACAATATTCAATGATTTTTGCCATTGAAAAACATGTTTTTCATATACCAGAAATGTTTGAAGCTACTGACTGAATGAAAGGAGCTGGCATCTCACTCTCTTTGAATCTTCTTTATCATGCTAGGATTAACAGGAAAAAGCAAAAAATTTCAGAATTGCACCTTGCAATGTGGAGATATTACTGTTTGTGCATTTACAATATTCATTGATTTTTGCCATTGAAAAACGTCCAGAAATGTTTGAAGCTACTGACTGAATGAAAGGAGCTGGCATCTCACTCTCTTTGAATCTTCTTTATCATGCTAGGATTAGCAGGAAAAAGCAAAAAAATTCAGAATTGCACCTTGCAATGTGGAGATATTACTGTTTGTGCATTTACAATATTCATTGATTTTTGCCATTGAAAAACATGTTTTTCATATACCAGAAATGTTTGAAGCTACTGACTGAATGAAAGGAGCTGGCATCTCACTCTCTTTGAATCTTCTTTATCATGCTAGGATTAACAGGAAAAAGCAAAAAATTTCAGAATTGCACCTTGCAATGTGGAGATATTACTGTTTGTGCATTTACAATATTCATTGATTTTTGCCATTGAAAAACGTCCAGAAATGTTTGAAGCTACTGACTGAATGAAAGGAGCTGGCATCTCACTCTCTTTGAATCTTCTTTATCATGCTAGGATTAGCAGGAAAAAGCAAAAAAATTCAGAATTGCACCTTGCAATGTGGAGATATTACTGTTTGTGCATTTACAATATTCATTGATTTTTGCCATTGAAAAACATGTTTTTCATATACCAGAAATGTTTGAAGCTACTGACTGAATGAAAGGAGCTGGCATCTCACTCTCTTTGAATCTTCTTTATCATGCTAGGATTAACAGGAAAAAGCAAAAAATTTCAGAATTGCACCTTGCAATGTGGAGATATTACTGTTTGTGCATTTACAATATTCATTGATTTTTGCCATTGAAAAACGTCCAGAAATGTTTGAAGCTACTGACTGAATGAAAGGAGCTGGCATCTTACTCTCTTTGAATCTTCTTTATCATGCTAGGATTAGCAGGAAAAAGCAAAACATTTCAGAATTGCACCTTGCAATGTGGAGATATTACTGTTTGTGCATTTACAATATTCATTGATTTTTGCCATTGAAAAACATGTTTTTCATATACCAGAAATGTTTGAAGCTACTGACTGAATGAAAGGAGCTGGCATCTCACTCTCTTTGAATCTTCTTTATCATGCTAGGATTAACAGGAAAAAGCAAAAAATTTCAGAATTGCACCTTGCAATGTGGAGATATTACTGTTTGTGCATTTACAATATTCATTGATTTTTGCCATTGAAAAACGTCCAGAAATGTTTGAAGCTACTGACTGAATGAAAGGAGCTGGCATCTCACTCTCTTTGAATCTTCTTTATCATGCTAGGATTAGCAGGAAAAAGCAAAAAATTTCAGAATTGCACCTTGCAATGTGGAGATATTACTGTTTGTGCATTTACAATATTCATTGATTTTTGCCATTGAAAAACATGTTTTTCATATACCAGAAATGTTTGAAGCTACTGACTGAATGAAAGGAGCTGGCATCTCACTCTCTTTGAATCTTCTTTATCATGCTAGGATTAGCAGGAAAAAGCAAAAAATTTCAGAATTGCACCTTGCAATGTGGAGATATTACTGTTTGTGCATTTACAATATTCATTGATTTTTGCCATTGAAAAACATCGTTATTCATATACCAGAAATGTTTGAAGCTACTGACTGAAAGGAGCTGGCATCTCACTCTCTTTGAATCTTCTTTATCATGCTAGGATTAACAGGAAAAAGCAAAAAATTTCAGAATTGCACCTTGCAATGTGGAGATATTACTGTTTGTGCATTTACAATATTCATTGATTTTTGCCATTGAAAAACATGTTTTTCATATACCAGAAATGTTTGAAGCTACTGACTGAATGAAAGGAGCTGGCATCTCACTCTCTTTGAATCTTCTTTATCATGCTAGGATTAACAGGAAAAAGCAAAAAATTTCAGAATTGCACCTTGCAATGTGGAGATATTACTGTTTGTGCATTTACAATATTCATTGATTTTTGCCATTGAAAAACATGTTTTTCATATACCAGAAATGTTTGAAGCTACTGACTGAATGAAAGGAGCTGGCATCTCACTCTCTTTGAATCTTCTTTATCATGCTAGGATTAACAGGAAAAAGCAAAAAATTTCAGAATTGCACCTTGCAATGTGGAGATATTACTGTTTGTGCATTTACAATATTCATTGATTTTTGCCATTGAAAAACGTCCAGAAATGTTTGAAGCTACTGACTGAATGAAAGGAGCTGGCATCTCACTCTCTTTGAATCTTCTTTATCATGCTAGGATTAGCAGGAAAAAGCAAAAAATTTCAGAATTGCACCTTGCAATGTGGAGATATTACTGTTTGTGCATTTACAATATTCATTGATTTTTGCCATTGAAAAACATGTTTTTCATATACCAGAAATGTTTGAAGCTACTGACTTAATGAAAGGAGCTGGCATCTCACTCTCTTTGAATCTTCTTTATCATGCTAGGATTAGCAGGAAAAAGCAAAAAATTTCAGAATTGCACCTTGCAATGTGGAGATATTACTGTTTGTGCATTTACAATATTCATTGATTTTTGCCATTGAAAAACATCCAGAAATGTTTGAAGCTACTGACTGAATGAAAGGAGCTGGCATCTCACTCTCTTTGAATCTTCTTTATCATGCTAGGATTAGCAGGAAAAAGCAAAAAAATTCAGAATTGCACCTTGCAATGTGGAGATATTACTGTTTGTGCATTTACAATATTCATTGATTTTTGCCATTGAAAAACATGTTTTTCATATACCAGAAATGTTTGAAGCTACTGACTGAATGAAAGGAGCTGGCATCTCACTCTCTTTGAATCTTCTTTATCATGCTAGGATTAACAGGAAAAAGCAAAAAATTTCAGAATTGCACCTTGCAATGTGGAGATATTACTGTTTGTGCATTTACAATATTCATTGATTTTTGCCATTGAAAAACGTCCAGAAATGTTTGAAGCTACTGACTGAATGAAAGGAGCTGGCATCTCACTCTCTTTGAATCTTCTTTATCATGCTAGGATTAGCAGGAAAAAGCAAAAAATTTCAGAATTGCACCTTGCAATGTGGAGATATTACTGTTTGTGCATTTACAATATTCATTGATTTTTGCCATTGAAAAACATGTTTTTCATATACCAGAAATGTTTGAAGCTACTGACTGAATGAAAGGAGCTGGCATCTCACTCTCTTTGAATCTTCTTTATCATGCTAGGATTAACAGGAAAAAGCAAAAAATTTCAGAATTGCACCTTGCAATGTGGAGATATTACTGTTTGCGCATTTACAATATTCATTGATTTTTGCCATTGAAAAACGTCCAGAAATGTTTGAAGCTACTGACTGAATGAAAGGAGGTGGCATCTCACTCTCTTTGAATCTTCTTTATCATGCTAGGATTAGCAGGAAAAAGCAAAAAATTTCAGAATTGCACCTTGCAATGTGGAGATATTACTGTTTGTGCATTTACAATATTCATTGATTTTTGCCATTGAAAAACATGTTTTTCATATACCAGAAATGTTTGAAGCTACTGACTGAATGAAAGGAGCTGGCATCTCACTCTCTTTGAATCTTCTTTATCATGCTAGGATTAGCAGGAAAAAGCAAAAAATTTCAGAATTGCACCTTGCAATGTGGAGATATTACTGTTTGTGCATTTACAATATTCATTGATTTTTGCCATTGAAAAACATCGTTATTCATATACCAGAAATGTTTGAAGCTACTGACTGAAAGGAGCTGGCATCTCACTCTCTTTGAATCTTCTTTATCATGCTAGGATTAACAGGAAAAAGCAAAAAATTTCAGAATTGCACCTTGCAATGTGGAGATATTACTGTTTGTGCATTTACAATATTCATTGATTTTTGCCATTGAAAAACATGTTTTTCATATACCAGAAATGTTTGAAGCTACTGACTGAATGAAAGGAGCTGGCATCTCACTCTCTTTGAATCTTCTTTATCATGCTAGGATTAGCAGGAAAAAGCAAAAAATTTCAGAATTGCACCTTGCAATGTGGAGATATTACTGTTTGTGCATTTACAATATTCATTGATTTTTGCCATTGAAAAACGTCCAGAAATGTTTGAAGCTACTGACTGAATGAAAGGAGCTGGCATCTTACTCTCTTTGAATCTTCTTTATCATGCTAGGATTAGCAGGAAAAAGCAAAACATTTCAGAATTGCACCTTGCAATGTGGAGATATTACTGTTTGTGCATTTACAATATTCATTGATTTTTGCCATTGAAAAACATGTTTTTCATATACCAGAAATGTTTGAAGCTACTGACTGAATGAAAGGAGCTGGCATCTCACTCTCTTTGAATCTTCTTTATCATGCTAGGATTAGCAGGAAAAAGCAAAAAATTTCAGAATTGCACCTTGCAATGTGGAGATATTACTGTTTGTGCATTTACAATATTCATTGATTTTTGCCATTGAAAAACATGTTTTTCATATACCAGAAATGTTTGAAGCTACTGACTGAATGAAAGGAGCTGGCATCTCACTCTCTTTGAATCTTCTTTATCATGCTAGGATTAGCAGGAAAAAGCAAAAAATTTCAGAATTGCACCTTGCAATGTGGAGATATTACTGTTTGTGCATTTACAATATTCATTGATTTTTGCCATTGAAAAACATCGTTATTCATATACCAGAAATGTTTGAAGCTACTGACTGAAAGGAGCTGGCATCTCACTCTCTTTGAATCTTCTTTATCATGCTAGGATTAACAGGAAAAAGCAAAAAATTTCAGAATTGCACCTTGCAATGTGGAGATATTACTGTTTGTGCATTTACAATATTCATTGATTTTTGCCATTGAAAAACATGTTTTTCATATACCAGAAATGTTTGAAGCTACTGACTGAATGAAAGGAGCTGGCATCTCACTCTCTTTGAATCTTCTTTATCATGCTAGGATTAGCAGGAAAAAGCAAAAAATTTCAGAATTGCACCTTGCAATGTGGAGATATTACTGTTTGTGCATTTACAATATTCATTGATTTTTGCCATTGAAAAACATCGTTATTCATATACCAGAAATGTTTGAAGCTACTGACTGAAAGGAGCTGGCATCTCACTCTCTTTGAATCTTCTTTATCATGCTAGGATTAACAGGAAAAAGCAAAAAATTTCAGAATTGCACCTTGCAATGTGGAGATATTACTGTTTGTGCATTTACAATATTCATTGATTTTTGCCATTGAAAAACATGTTTTTCATATACCAGAAATGTTTGAAGCTACTGACTGAATGAAAGGAGCTGGCATCTCACTCTCTTTGAATCTTCTTTATCATGCTAGGATTAACAGGAAAAAGCAAAAAATTTCAGAATTGCACCTTGCAATGTGGAGATATTACTGTTTGTGCATTTACAATATTCATTGATTTTTGCCATTGAAAAACATGTTTTTCATATACCAGAAATGTTTGAAGCTACTGACTGAATGAAAGGAGCTGGCATCTCACTCTCTTTGAATCTTCTTTATCATGCTAGGATTAACAGGAAAAAGCAAAAAATTTCAGAATTGCACCTTGCAATGTGGAGATATTACTGTTTGTGCATTTACAATATTCATTGATTTTTGCCATTGAAAAACGTCCAGAAATGTTTGAAGCTACTGACTGAATGAAAGGAGCTGGCATCTCACTCTCTTTGAATCTTCTTTATCATGCTAGGATTAGCAGGAAAAAGCAAAAAATTTCAGAATTGCACCTTGCAATGTGGAGATATTACTGTTTGTGCATTTACAATATTCATTGATTTTTGCCATTGAAAAACATGTTTTTCATATACCAGAAATGTTTGAAGCTACTGACTTAATGAAAGGAGCTGGCATCTCACTCTCTTTGAATCTTCTTTATCATGCTAGGATTAGCAGGAAAAAGCAAAAAATTTCAGAATTGCACCTTGCAATGTGGAGATATTACTTTTTGTGCATTTACAATATTCATTGATTTTTGCCATTGAAAAACATCCAGAAATGTTTGAAGCTACTGACTGAATGAAAGGAGCTGGCATCTCACTCTCTTTGAATCTTCTTTATCATGCTAGGATTAGCAGGAAAAAGCAAAAAAATTCAGAATTGCACCTTGCAATGTGGAGATATTACTGTTTGTGCATTTACAATATTCATTGATTTTTGCCATTGAAAAACATGTTTTTCATATACCAGAAATGTTTGAAGCTACTGACTGAATGAAAGGAGCTGGCATCTCACTCTCTTTGAATCTTCTTTATCATGCTAGGATTAACAGGAAAAAGCAAAAAATTTCAGAATTGCACCTTGCAATGTGGAGATATTACTGTTTGTGCATTTACAATATTCATTGATTTTTGCCATTGAAAAACGTCCAGAAATGTTTGAAGCTACTGACTGAATGAAAGGAGCTGGCATCTCACTCTCTTTGAATCTTCTTTATCATGCTAGGATTAGCAGGAAAAAGCAAAAAATTTCAGAATTGCACCTTGCAATGTGGAGATATTACTGTTTGTGCATTTACAATATTCATTGATTTTTGCCATTGAAAAACATGTTTTTCATATACCAGAAATGTTTGAAGCTACTGACTGAATGAAAGGAGCTGGCATCTCACTCTCTTTGAATCTTCTTTATCATGCTAGGATTAACAGGAAAAAGCAAAAAATTTCAGAATTGCACCTTGCAATGTGGAGATATTACTGTTTGTGCATTTACAATATTCATTGATTTTTGCCATTGAAAAACGTCCAGAAATGTTTGAAGCTACTGACTGAATGAAAGGAGGTGGCATCTCACTCTCTTTGAATCTTCTTTATCATGCTAGGATTAGCAGGAAAAAGCAAAAAATTTCAGAATTGCACCTTGCAATGTGGAGATATTACTGTTTGTGCATTTACAATATTCATTGATTTTTGCCATTGAAAAACATGTTTTTCATATACCAGAAATGTTTGAAGCTACTGACTGAATGAAAGGAGCTGGCATCTCACTCTCTTTGAATCTTCTTTATCATGGTAGGATTAGCAGGAAAAAGCAAAAAATTTCAGAATTGCACCTTGCAATGTGGAGATATTACTGTTTGTGCATTTACAATATTCATTGATTTTTGCCATTGAAAAACATCGTTATTCATATACCAGAAATGTTTGAAGCTACTGACTGAAAGGAGCTGGCATCTCACTCTCTTTGAATCTTCTTTATCATGCTAGGATTAACAGGAAAAAGCAAAAAATTTCAGAATTGCACCTTGCAATGTGGAGATATTACTGTTTGTGCATTTACAATATTCATTGATTTTTGCCATTGAAAAACATGTTTTTCATATACCAGAAATGTTTGAAGCTACTGACTGAATGAAAGGAGCTGGCATCTCACTCTCTTTGAATCTTCTTTATCATGCTAGGATTAGCAGGAAAAAGCAAAAAATTTCAGAATTGCACCTTGCAATGTGGAGATATTACTGTTTGTGCATTTACAATATTCATTGATTTTTGCCATTGAAAAACGTCCAGAAATGTTTGAAGCTACTGACTGAATGAAAGGAGCTGGCATCTTACTCTCTTTGAATCTTCTTTATCATGCTAGGATTAGCAGGAAAAAGCAAAACATTTCAGAATTGCACCTTGCAATGTGGAGATATTACTGTTTGTGCATTTACAATATTCATTGATTTTTGCCATTGAAAAACATGTTTTTCATATACCAGAAATGTTTGAAGCTACTGACTGAATGAAAGGAGCTGGCATCTCACTCTCTTTGAATCTTCTTTATCATGCTAGGATTAGCAGGAAAAAGCAAAAAATTTCAGAATTGCACCTTGCAATGTGGAGATATTACTGTTTGTGCATTTACAATATTCATTGATTTTTGCCATTGAAAAACATGTTTTTCATATACCAGAAATGTTTGAAGCTACTGACTGAATGAAAGGAGCTGGCATCTCACTCTCTTTGAATCTTCTTTATCATGCTAGGATTAGCAGGAAAAAGCAAAAAATTTCAGAATTGCACCTTGCAATGTGGAGATATTACTGTTTGTGCATTTACAATATTCATTGATTTTTGCCATTGAAAAACATCGTTATTCATATACCAGAAATGTTTGAAGCTACTGACTGAAAGGAGCTGGCATCTCACTCTCTTTGAATCTTCTTTATCATGCTAGGATTAACAGGAAAAAGCAAAAAATTTCAGAATTGCACCTTGCAATGTGGAGATATTACTGTTTGTGCATTTACAATATTCATTGATTTTTGCCATTGAAAAACATGTTTTTCATATACCAGAAATGTTTGAAGCTACTGACTGAATGAAAGGAGCTGGCATCTCACTCTTTGAATCTTCTTTATCATGCTAGGATTAACAGGAAAAAGCAAAAAATTTCAGAATTGCACCTTGCAATGTGGAGATATTACTGTTTGTGCATTTACAATATTCATTGATTTTTGCCATTGAAAAACATGTTTTTCATATACCAGAAATGTTTGAAGCTACTGACTGAATGAAAGGAGCTGGCATCTCACTCTCTTTGAATCTTCTTTATCATGCTAGGATTAACAGGAAAAAGCAAAAAATTTCAGAATTGCACCTTGCAATGTGGAGATATTACTGTTTGTGCATTTACAATATTCATTGATTTTTGCCATTGAAAAACGTCCAGAAATGTTTGAAGCTACTGACTGAATGAAAGGAGCTGGCATCTCACTCTCTTTGAATCTTCTTTATCATGCTAGGATTAGCAGGAAAAAGCAAAAAAATTCAGAATTGCACCTTGCAATGTGGAGATATTACTGTTTGTGCATTTACAATATTCATTGATTTTTGCCATTGAAAAACATGTTTTTCATATACCAGAAATGTTTGAAGCTACTGACTGAATGAAAGGAGCTGGCATCTCACTCTCTTTGAATCTTCTTTATCATGCTAGGATTAACAGGAAAAAGCAAAAAATTTCAGAATTGCACCTTGCAATGTGGAGATATTACTGTTTGTGCATTTACAATATTCATTGATTTTTGCCATTGAAAAACGTCCAGAAATGTTTGAAGCTACTGACTGAATGAAAGGAGGTGGCATCTCACTCTCTTTGAATCTTCTTTATCATGCTAGGATTAGCAGGAAAAAGCAAAAAATTTCAGAATTGCACCTTGCAATGTGGAGATATTACTGTTTGTGCATTTACAATATTCATTGATTTTTGCCATTGAAAAACATGTTTTTCATATACCAGAAATGTTTGAAGCTACTGACTGAATGAAAGGAGCTGGCATCTCACTCTCTTTGAATCTTCTTTATCATGCTAGGATTAACAGGAAAAAGCAAAAAATTTCAGAATTGCACCTTGCAATGTGGAGATATTACTGTTTGTGCATTTACAATATTCATTGATTTTTGCCATTGAAAAACGTCCAGAAATGTTTGAAGCTACTGACTGAATGAAAGGAGCTGGCATCTCACTCTCTTTGAATCTTCTTTATCATGCTAGGATTAGCAGGAAAAAGCAAAACATTTCAGAATTGCACCTTGCAATGTGGAGATATTACTGTTTGTGCATTTACAATATTCATTGATTTTTGCCATTGAAAAACATGTTTTTCATATACCAGAAATGTTTGAAGCTACTGACTGAATGAAAGGAGCTGGCATCTCACTCTCTTTGAATCTTCTTTATCATGCTAGGATTAACAGGAAAAAGCAAAAAATTTCAGAATTGCACCTTGCAATGTGGAGATATTACTGTTTGTGCATTTACAATATTCATTGATTTTTGCCATTGAAAAACGTCCAGAAATGTTTGAAGCTACTGACTGAATGAAAGGAGTTGGCATCTCACTCTCTTTGAATCTTCTTTATCATGCTAGGATTAGCAGGAAAAAGCAAAAAATTTCAGAATTGCACCTTGCAATGTGGAGATATTACTGTTTGTGCATTTACAATATTCATTGATTTTTGCCATTGAAAAACATGTTTTTCATATACCAGAAATGTTTGAAGCTACTGACTGAATGAAAGGAGCTGGCATCTCACTCTCTTTGAATCTTCTTTATCATGCTAGGATTAATAGGAAAAAGCAAAAAATTTCAGAATTGCACCTTGCAATGTGGAGATATTACTGTTTGTGCATTTACAATATTCATTGATTTTTGCCATTGAAAAACGTCCAGAAATGTTTGAAGCTACTGACTGAATGAAAGGAGCTTGGCTTCTCACTCTCTTTGAATCTTCTTTATCATGCTAGGATTAGCAGGAAAAAGCAAAAAATTTCAGAATTGCACCTTGCAATGTGGAGATATTACTGTTTGTGCATTTACAATATTCATTGATTTTTGCCATTGAAAAACATGTTTTTCATATACCAGAAATGTTTGAAGCTACTGACTGAATGAAAGGAGCTGGCATCTCACTCTCTTTGAATCTTCTTTATCATGCTAGGATTAGCAGGAAAAAGCAAAAAATTTCAGAATTGCACCTTGCAATGTGGAGATATTACTGTTTGTGCATTTACAATATTCATTGATTTTTGCCATTGAAAAACATCGTTATTCATATACCAGAAATGTTTGAAGCTACTGACTGAAAGGAGCTGGCATCTCACTCTCTTTGAATCTTTTTTATCATGCTAGGATTAACAGGAAAAAGCAAAAAATTTCAGAATTGCACCTTGCAATGTGGAGATATTACTGTTTGTGCATTTACAATATTCATTGATTTTTGCCATTGAAAAACATGTTTTTCATATACCAGAAATGTTTGAAGCTACTGACTGAATGAAAGGAGCTGGCATCTCACTCTCTTTGAATCTTCTTTATCATGCTAGGATTAGCAGGAAAAAGCAAAAAATTTCAGAATTGCACCTTGCAATGTGGAGATATTACTGTTTGTGCATTTACAATATTCATTGATTTTTGCCATTGAAAAACATGTTTTTTCATATACCAGAAATGTTTGAAGCTACTGACTGAATGAAAGGAGCTGGCATCTCACTATCTTTGAATCTTCTTTATCATGCTAGGATTAACAGGAAAAAGCAAAAAATTTCAGAATTGCACCTTGCAATGTGGAGATATTACTGTTTGTGCATTTACAATATTCATTGATTTTTGCCATTGAAAAACGTCCAGAAATGTTTGAAGCTACTGACTGAATGAAAGGAGCTGGCATCTCACTCTCTTTGAATCTTCTTTATCATGCTAGGATTAGCAGGAAAAAGCAAAAAATTTCAGAATTGCACCTTGCAATGTGGAGATATTACTGTTTGTGCATTTACAATATTCATTGATTTTTGCCATTGAAAAACATGTTTTTCATATACCAGAAATGTTTGAAGCTACTGACTGAATGAAAGGAGCTGGCATCTCACTCTCTTTGAATCTTCTTTATCATGCTAGGATTAGCAGGAAAAAGCAAAAAATTTCAGAATTGCACCTTTCAATGTGGAGATATTACTGTTTGTGCATTTACAATATTCATTGATTTTGCCATTGAAAAACATGTTTTTCATATACCAGAAATGTTTGAAGCTACTGACTGAATGAAAGGAGCTGGCATCTCACTCTCTTTGAATCTTCTTTATCATGCTAGGATTAACAGGAAAAAGCAAAAAATTTCAGAATTGCACCTTGCAATGTGGAGATATTACTGTTTGTGCATTTACAATATTCATTGATTTTTGCCATTGAAAAACGTCCAGAAATGTTTGAAGCTACTGACTGAATGAAAGGAGCTGGCATCTCACTCTCTTTGAATCTTCTTTATCATGCTAGGATTAGCAGGAAAAAGCAAAAAATTTCAGAATTGCACCTTGCAATGTGGAGATATTACTGTTTGTGCATTTACAATATTCATTGATTTTTGCCATTGAAAAACGTTTTTCATATACCAGAAATGTTTGAAGCTACTGACTGAATGAAAGGAGCTGGCATCTCACTCTCTTTGAATCTTCTTTATCATGCTAGGATTAGCAGGAAAAAGCAAAAAATTTCAGAATTGCACCTTGCAATGTGGAGATATTACTGTTTGTGCATTTACAATATTCATTGATTTTTGCCATTGAAAAACATGTTTTTCATATACCAGAAATGTTTGAAGCTACTGACTGAATGAAAGGAGCTGGCATCTCACTCTCTTTGAATCTTCTTTATCATGCTAGGATTAACAGGAAAAAGCAAAAAATTTCAGAATTGCACCTTGCAATGTGGAGATATTACTGTTTGTGCATTTACAATATTCATTGATTTTTGCCATTGAAAAACGTCCAGAAATGTTTGAAGCTACTGACTGAATGAAAGGAGCTGGCATCTCACTCTCTTTGAAACTTCTTTATCATGCTAGGATTAGCAGGAAAAAGCAAAAAATTTCAGAATTGCACCTTGCAATGTGGAGATATTACTGTTTGTGCATTTACAATATTCATTGATTTTTGCCATTGAAAAACATGTTTTTCATATACCAGAAATGTTTGAAGCTACTGACTGAATGAAAGGAGCTGGCATCTCACTCTCTTTGAATCTTCTTTATCATGCTAGGATTAACAGGAAAAAGCAAAAAATTTCAGAATTGCACCTTGCAATGTGGAGATATTACTGTTTGTGCATTTACAATATTCATTGATTTTTGCCATTGAAAAACGTCCAGAAATGTTTGAAGCTACTGACTGAATGAAAGGAGGTGGCATCTCACTCTCTTTGAATCTTCTTTATCATGCTTGGATTAGCAGGAAAAAGCAAAAAATTTCAGAATTGCACCTTGCAATGTGGAGATATTACTGTTTGTGCATTTACAATATTCATTGATTTTTGCCATTGAAAAACATGTTTTTCATATACCAGAAATGTTTGAAGCTACTGACTGAATGAAAGGAGCTGGCATCTCACTCTCTTTGAATCTTCTTTATCATGCTAGGATTAACAGGAAAAAGCAAAAAATTTCAGAATTGCACCTTGCAATGTGGAGATATTACTGTTTGTGCATTTACAATATTCATTGATTTTTGCCATTGAAAAACGTCCAGAAATGTTTGAAGCTACTGACTGAATGAAAGGAGCTGGCATCTCACTCTCTTTGAATCTTCTTTATCATGCTAGGATTAGCAGGAAAAAGCAAAAAATTTCAGAATTGCACCTTGCAATGTGGAGATATTACTGTTTGTGCATTTACAATATTCATTGATTTTTGCCATTGAAAAACATGTTTTTCATATACCAGAAATGTTTGAAGCTACTGACTGAATGAAAGGAGCTGGCATCTCACTCTCTTTGAATCTTCTTTATCATGCTAGGATTAGCAGGAAAAAGCAAAAAATTTCAGAATTGCACCTTGCAATGTGGAGATATTACTGTTTGTGCATTTACAATATTCATTGATTTTTGCCATTGAAAAACATCGTTATTCATATACCAGAAATGTTTGAAGCTACTGACTGAAAGGAGCTGGCATCTCACTCTCTTTGAATCTTCTTTATCATGCTAGGATTAACAGGAAAAAGCAAAAAATTTCAGAATTGCACCTTGCAATGTGGAGATATTACTGTTTGCGCATTTACAATATTCATTGATTTTTGCCATTGAAAAACATGTTTTTCATATACCAGAAATGTTTGAAGCTACTGACTGAATGAAAGGAGCTGGCATCTCACTCTCTTTGAATCTTCTTTATCATGCTAGGATTAGCAGGAAAAAGCAAAAAATTTCAGAATTGCACCTTGCAATGTGGAGATATTACTGTTTGTGCATTTACAATATTCATTGATTTTTGCCATTGAAAAACATGTTTTTCATATACCAGAAATGTTTGAAGCTACTGACTGAATGAAAGGAGCTGGCATCTCACTCTCTTTCAATCTTCTTTATCATGCTAGGATTAACAGGAAAAAGCAAAAAATTTCAGAATTGCACCTTGCAATGTGGAGATATTACTGTTTGTGCATTTACAATATTCATTGATTTTTGCCATTGAAAAACATGTTTTTCATATACCAGAAATGTTTGAAGCTACTGACTGAATGAAAGGAGCTGGCATCTCACTCTCTTTGAATCTTCTTTATCATGCTAGGATTAACAGGAAAAAGCAAAAAATTTCAGAATTGCACCTTGCAATGTGGAGATATTACTGTTTGTGCATTTACAATATTCATTGATTTTTGCCATTGAAAAACATCGTTATTCATATACCAGAAATGTTTGAAGCTACTGACTGAAAGGAGCTGGCATCTCACTCTCTTTGAATCTTCTTTATCATGCTAGGATTAACAGGAAAAAGCAAAAAATTTCAGAATTGCACCTTGCAATGTGGAGATATTACTGTTTGTGCATTTACAATATTCATTGATTTTTGCCATTGAAAAACATGTTTTTCATATACCAGAAATGTTTGAAGCTACTGACTGAATGAAAGGAGCTGGCATCTCACTCTCTTTGAATCTTCTTTATCATGCTAGGATTAGCAGGAAAAAGCAAAAAATTTCAGAATTGCACCTTGCAATGTGGAGATATTACTGTTTGTGCATTTACAATATTCATTGATTTTTGCCATTGAAAAACATGTTTTTCATATACCAGAAATGTTTGAAGCTACTGACTGAATGAAAGGAGCTGGCATCTCACTCTCTTTGAATCTTCTTTATCATGCTAGGATTAGCAGGAAAAAGCAAAAAATTTCAGAATTGCACCTTGCAATGTGGAGATATTACTGTTTGTGCATTTACAATATTCATTGATTTTTGCCATTGAAAAACATGTTTTTCATATACCAGAAATGTTTGAAGCTACTGACTGAATGAAAGGAGCTGGCATCTCACTCTCTTTGAATCTTCTTTATCATGCTAGGATTAACAGGAAAAAGCAAAAAATTTCAGAATTGCACCTTGCAATGTGGAAATATTACTGTTTGTGCATTTACAATATTCATTGATTTTTGCCATTGAAAAACGTCCAGAAATGTTTGAAGCTACTGACTGAATGAAAGGAGCTGGCATCTCACTCTCTTTGAATCTTCTTTATCATGCTAGGATTAGCAGGAAAAAGCAAATTTTTCAGAATTGCACCTTGCAATGTGGAGATATTACTGTTTGTGCATTTACAATATTCATTGATTTTTGCCATTGAAAAACATGTTTTTCATATACCAGAAATGTTTGAAGCTACTGACTGAATGAAAGGAGCTGGCATCTCACTCTCTTTGAATCTTCTTTATCATGCTAGGATTAACAGGAAAAAGCAAAAAATTTCAGAATTGCACCTTGCAATGTGGAGATATTACTGTTTGTGCATTTACAATATTCATTGATTTTTGCCATTGAAAAACATCGTTATTCATATACCAGAAATGTTTGAAGCTACTGACTGAAAGGAGCTGGCATCTCACTCTCTTTGAATCTTCTTTATCATGCTAGGATTAACAGGAAAAAGCAAAAAATTTCAGAATTGCACCTTGCAATGTGGAGATATTACTGTTTGTGCATTTACAATATTCATTGATTTTTGCCATTGAAAAACATGTTTTTCATATACCAGAAATGTTTGAAGCTACTGACTGAATGAAAGGAGCTGGCATCTCACTCTCTTTGAATCTTCTTTATCATGCTAGGATTAACAGGAAAAAGCAAAAAATTTCAGAATTGCACCTTGCAATGTGGAGATATTACTGTTTGTGCATTTACAATATTCATTGATTTTTGCCATTGAAAAACATGTTTTTCATATACCAGAAATGTTTGAAGCTACTGACTGAATGAAAGGAGCTGGCATCTCACTCTCTTTGAATCTTCTTTATCATGCTAGGATTAACAGGAAAAAGCAAAAAATTTCAGAATTGCACCTTGCAATGTGGAGATATTACTGTTTGTGCATTTACAATATTCATTGATTTTTGCCATTGAAAAACGTCCAGAAATGTTTGAAGCTACTGACTGAATGAAAGGAGCTGGCATCTCACTCTCTTTGAATCTTCTTTATCATGCTAGGATTAGCAGGAAAAAGCAAAAAATTTCAGAATTGCACCTTGCAATGTGGAGATATTACTGTTTGTGCATTTACAATATTCATTGATTTTTGCCATTGAAAAACATGTTTTTCATATACCAGAAATGTTTGAAGCTACTGACTTAATGAAAGGAGCTGGCATCTCACTCTCTTTGAATCTTCTTTATCATGCTAGGATTAGCAGGAAAAAGCAAAAAATTTCAGAATTGCACCTTGCAATGTGGAGATATTACTGTTTGTGCATTTACAATATTCATTGATTTTTGCCATTGAAAAACATCCAGAAATGTTTGAAGCTACTGACTGAATGAAAGGAGCTGGCATCTCACTCTCTTTGAATCTTCTTTATCATGCTAGGATTAGCAGGAAAAAGCAAAAAAATTCAGAATTGCACCTTGCAATGTGGAGATATTACTGTTTGTGCATTTACAATATTCATTGATTTTTGCCATTGAAAAACATGTTTTTCATATACCAGAAATGTTTGAAGCTACTGACTGAATGAAAGGAGCTGGCATCTCACTCTCTTTGAATCTTCTTTATCATGCTAGAATTAACAGGAAAAAGCAAAAAATTTCAGAATTGCACCTTGCAATGTGGAGATATTACTGTTTGTGCATTTACAATATTCATTGATTTTTGCCATTGAAAAACATGTTTTTCATATACCAGAAATGTTTGAAGCTACTGACTGAATGAAAGGAGCTGGCATCTCACTCTCTTTGAATCTTCTTTATCATGCTAGGATTAACAGGAAAAAGCAAAAAATTTCAGAATTGCACCTTGCAATGTGGAGATATTACTGTTTGTGCATTTACAATATTCATTGATTTTTGCCATTGAAAAACGTCCAGAAATGTTTGAAGCTACTGACTGAATGAAAGGAGCTGGCATCTTACTCTCTTTGAATCTTCTTTATCATGCTAGGATTAGCAGGAAAAAGCAAAACATTTCAGAATTGCACCTTGCAATGTGGAGATATTACTGTTTGTGCATTTACAATATTCATTGATTTTTGCCATTGAAAAACGTCCAGAAATGTTTGAAGCTACTGACTGAATGAAAGGAGCTGGCATCTCACTCTCTTTGAATCTTCTTTATCATGCTAGGATTAGCAGGAAAAAGCAAAAAATTTCAGAATTGCACCTTGCAATGTGGAGATATTACTGTTTGTGCATTTACAATATTCATTGATTTTTGCCATTGAAAAACATGTTTTTCATATACCAGAAATGTTTGAAGCTACTGACTGAATGAAAGGAGCTGGCATCTCACTCTCTTTGAATCTTCTTTATCATGCTAGGATTAGCAGGAAAAAGCAAAAAATTTCAGAATTGCACCTTGCAATGTGGAGATATTACTGTTTGTGCATTTACAATATTCATTGATTTTTGTCATTGAAAAACAGCGTTATTCATATACCAGAAATGTTTGAAGCTACTGACTGAAAGGAGCTGGCATCTCACTCTCTTTGAATCTTCTTTATCATGCTAGGATTAACAGGAAAAAGCAAAAAATTTCAGAATTGCACCTTGCAATGTGGAGATATTACTGTTTGTGCATTTACAATATTCATTGATTTTTGCCATTGAAAAACATGTTTTTCATATACCAGAAATGTTTGAAGCTACTGACTGAATGAAAGGAGCTGGCATCTCACTCTCTTTGAATCTTCTTTATCATGCTAGGATTAACAGGAAAAAGCAAAAAATTTCAGAATTGCACCTTGCAATGTGGAGATATTACTGTTTGTGCATTTACAATATTCATTGATTTTTGCCATTGAAAAACATGTTTTTCATATACCAGAAATGTTTGAAGCTACTGACTGAATGAAAGGAGCTGGCATCTCACTCTCTTTGAATCTTCTTTATCATGCTAGGATTAACAGGAAAAAGCAAAAAATTTCAGAATTGCACCTTGCAATGTGGAGATATTACTGTTTGTGCATTTACAATATTCATTGATTTTTGCCATTGAAAAACGTCCAGAAATGTTTGAAGCTACTGACTGAATGAAAGGAGCTGGCATCTCACTCTCTTTGAATCTTCTTTATCATGCTAGGATTAGCAGGAAAAAGCAAAAAATTTCAGAATTGCACCTTGCAATGTGGAGATATTACTGTTTGTGCATTTACAATATTCATTGATTTTTGCCATTGAAAAACATGTTTTTCATATACCAGAAATGTTTGAAGCTACTGACTTAATGAAAGGAGCTGGCATCTCACTCTCTTTGAATCTTCTTTATCATGCTAGGATTAGCAGGAAAAAGCAAAAAATTTCAGAATTGCACCTTGCAATGTGGAGATATTACTGTTTGTGCATTTACAATATTCATTGATTTTTGCCATTGAAAAACATCCAGAAATGTTTGAAGCTACTGACTGAATGAAAGGAGCTGGCATCTCACTCTCTTTGAATCTTCTTTATCATGCTAGGATTAGCAGGAAAAAGCAAAAAAATTCAGAATTGCACCTTGCAATGTGGAGATATTACTGTTTGTGCATTTACAATATTCATTGATTTTTGCCATTGAAAAACATGTTTTTCATATACCAGAAATGTTTGAAGCTACTGACTGAATGAAAGGAGCTGGCATCTCACTCTCTTTGAATCTTCTTTATCATGCTAGGATTAACAGGAAAAAGCAAAAAATTTCAGAATTGCACCTTGCAATGTGGAGATATTACTGTTTGTGCATTTACAATATTCATTGATTTTTGCCATTGAAAAACGTCCAGAAATGTTTGAAGCTACTGACTGAATGAAAGGAGCTGGCATCTCACTCTCTTTGAATCTTCTTTATCATGCTAGGATTAGCAGGAAAAAGCAAAAAATTTCAGAATTGCACCTTGCAATGTGGAGATATTACTGTTTGTGCATTTACAATATTCATTGATTTTTGCCATTGAAAAACATCGTTATTCATATACCAGAAATGTTTGAAGCTACTGACTGAAAGGAGCTGGCATCTCACTCTCTTTGAATCTTCTTTATCATGCTAGGATTAACAGGAAAAAGCAAAAAATTTCAGAATTGCACCTTGCAATGTGGAGATATTACTGTTTGTGCATTTACAATATTCATTGATTTTTGCCATTGAAAAACATGTTTTTCATATACCAGAAATGTTTGAAGCTACTGACTGAATGAAAGGAGCTGGCATCTCACTCTCTTTGAATCTTCTTTATCATGCTAGGATTAACAGGAAAAAGCAAAAAATTTCAGAATTGCACCTTGCAATGTGGAGATATTACTGTTTGTGCATTTACAATATTCATTGATTTTTGCCATTGAAAAACATGTTTTTCATATACCAGAAATGTTTGAAGCTACTGACTGAATGAAAGGAGCTGGCATCTCACTCTCTTTGAATCTTCTTTATCATGCTAGGATTAACAGGAAAAAGCAAAAAATTTCAGAATTGCACCTTGCAATGTGGAGATATTACTGTTTGTGCATTTACAATATTCATTGATTTTTGCCATTGAAAAACGTCCAGAAATGTTTGAAGCTACTGACTGAATGAAAGGAGCTGGCATCTCACTCTCTTTGAATCTTCTTTATCATGCTAGGATTAGCAGGAAAAAGCAAAAAATTTCAGAATTGCACCTTGCAATGTGGAGATATTACTGTTTGTGCATTTACAATATTCATTGATTTTTGCCATTGAAAAACATGTTTTTCATATACCAGAAATGTTTGAAGCTACTGACTTAATGAAAGGAGCTGGCATCTCACTCTCTTTGAATCTTCTTTATCATGCTAGGATTAGCAGGAAAAAGCAAAAAATTTCAGAATTGCACCTTGCAATGTGGAGATATTACTGTTTGTGCATTTACAATATTCATTGATTTTTGCCATTGAAAAACATCCAGAAATGTTTGAAGCTACTGACTGAATGAAAGGAGCTGGCATCTCACTCTCTTTGAATCTTCTTTATCATGCTAGGATTAACAGGAAAAAGCAAAAAATTTCAGAATTGCACCTTGCAATGTGGAGATATTACTGTTTGTGCATTTACAATATTCATTGATTTTTGCCATTGAAAAACATGTTTTTCATATACCAGAAATGTTTGAAGCTACTGACTGAATGAAAGGAGCTGGCATCTCACTCTCTTTGAATCTTCTTTATCATGCTAGGATTAACAGGAAAAAGCAAAAAATTTCAGAATTGCACCTTGCAATGTGGAGATATTACTGTTTGTGCATTTACAATATTCATTGATTTTTGCCATTGAAAAACGTCCAGAAATGTTTGAAGCTACTGACTGAATGAAAGGAGCTGGCATCTCACTCTCTTTGAATCTTCTTTATCATGCTAGGATTAGCAGGAAAAAGCAAAAAATTTCAGAATTGCACCTTGCAATGTGGAGATATTACTGTTTGTGCATTTACAATATTCATTGATTTTTGCCATTGAAAAACATGTTTTTCATATACCAGAAATGTTTGAAGCTACTGACTTAATGAAAGGAGCTGGCATCTCACTCGCTTTGAATCTTCTTTATCATGCTAGGATTAGCAGGAAAAAGCAAAAAATTTCAGAATTGCACCTTGCAATGTGGAGATATTACTGTTTGTGCATTTACAATATTCATTGATTTTTGCCATTGAAAAACATCCAGAAATGTTTGAAGCTACTGACTGAATGAAAGGAGCTGGCATCTCACTCTCTTTGAATCTTCTTTATCATGCTAGGATTAGCAGGAAAAAGCAAAAAAATTCAGAATTGCACCTTGCAATGTGGAGATATTACTGTTTGTGCATTTACAATATTCATTGATTTTTGCCATTGAAAAACATGTTTTTCATATACCAGAAATGTTTGAAGCTACTGACTGAATGAAAGGAGCTGGCATCTCACTCTCTTTGAATCTTCTTTATCATGCTAGGATTAACAGGAAAAAGCAAAAAATTTCAGAATTGCACCTTGCAATGTGGAGATATTACTGTTTGTGCATTTACAATATTCATTGATTTTTGCCATTGAAAAACGTCCAGAAATGTTTGAAGCTACTGACTGAATGAAAGGAGCTGGCATCTCACTCTCTTTGAATCTTCTTTATCATGCTAGGATTAGCAGGAAAAAGCAAAAAATTTCAGAATTGCACCTTGCAATGTGGAGATATTACTGTTTGTGCATTTACAATATTCATTGATTTTTGCCATTGAAAAACATCGTTATTCATATACCAGAAATGTTTGAAGCTACTGACTGAAAGGAGCTGGCATCTCACTCTCTTTGAATCTTCTTTATCATGCTAGGATTAACAGGAAAAAGCAAAAAATTTCAGAATTGCACCTTGCAATGTGGAGATATTACTGTTTGTGCATTTACAATATTCATTGATTTTTGCCATTGAAAAACATGTTTTTCATATACCAGAAATGTTTGAAGCTACTGACTGAATGAAAGGAGCTGGCATCTCACTCTCTTTGAATCTTCTTTATCATGCTAGGATTAACAGGAAAAAGCAAAAAATTTCAGAATTGCACCTTGCAATGTGGAGATATTACTGTTTGTGCATTTACAATATTCATTGATTTTTGCCATTGAAAAACATCGTTATTCATATACCAGAAATGTTTGAAGCTACTGACTGAAAGGAGCTGGCATCTCACTCTCTTTGAATCTTCTTTATCATGCTAGGATTAACAGGAAAAAGCAAAAAATTTCAGAATTGCACCTTGCAATGTGGAGATATTACTGTTTGTGCATTTACAATATTCATTGATTTTTGCCATTGAAAAACATGTTTTTCATATACCAGAAATGTTTGAAGCTACTGACTGAATGAAAGGAGCTGGCATCTCACTCTCTTTGAATCTTCTTTATCATGCTAGGATTAACAGGAAAAAGCAAAAAATTTCAGAATTGCACCTTGCAATGTGGAGATATTACTGTTTGTGCATTTACAATATTCATTGATTTTTGCCATTGAAAAACATGTTTTTCATATACCAGAAATGTTTGAAGCTACTGACTGAATGAAAGGAGCTGGCATCTCACTCTCTTTGAATCTTCTTTATCATGCTAGGATTAACAGGAAAAAGCAAAAAATTTCAGAATTGCACCTTGCAATGTGGAGATATTACTGTTTGTGCATTTACAATATTCATTGATTTTTGCCATTGAAAAACGTCCAGAAATGTTTGAAGCTACTGACTGAATGAAAGGAGCTGGCATCTCACTCTCTTTGAATCTTCTTTATCATGCTAGGATTAGCAGGAAAAAGCAAAAAATTTCAGAATTGCACCTTGCAATGTGGAGATATTACTGTTTGTGCATTTACAATATTCATTGATTTTTGCCATTGAAAAACATGTTTTTCATATACCAGAAATGTTTGAAGCTACTGACTTAATGAAAGGAGCTGGCATCTCACTCTCTTTGAATCTTCTTTATCATGCTAGGATTAGCAGGAAAAAGCAAAAAATTTCAGAATTGCACCTTGCAATGTGGAGATATTACTGTTTGTGCATTTACAATATTCATTGATTTTTGCCATTGAAAAACATCCAGAAATGTTTGAAGCTACTGACTGAATGAAAGGAGCTGGCATCTCACTCTCTTTGAATCTTCTTTATCATGCTAGGATTAGCAGGAAAAAGCAAAAAAATTCAGAATTGCACCTTGCAATGTGGAGATATTACTGTTTGTGCATTTACAATATTCATTGATTTTTGCCATTGAAAAACATGTTTTTCATATACCAGAAATGTTTGAAGCTACTGACTGAATGAAAGGAGCTGGCATCTCACTCTCTTTGAATCTTCTTTATCATGCTAGAATTAACAGGAAAAAGCAAAAAATTTCAGAATTGCACCTTGCAATGTGGAGATATTACTGTTTGTGCATTTACAATATTCATTGATTTTTGCCATTGAAAAACATGTTTTTCATATACCAGAAATGTTTGAAGCTACTGACTGAATGAAAGGAGCTGGCATCTCACTCTCTTTGAATCTTCTTTATCATGCTAGGATTAACAGGAAAAAGCAAAAAATTTCAGAATTGCACCTTGCAATGTGGAGATATTACTGTTTGTGCATTTACAATATTCATTGATTTTTGCCATTGAAAAACGTCCAGAAATGTTTGAAGCTACTGACTGAATGAAAGGAGCTGGCATCTTACTCTCTTTGAATCTTCTTTATCATGCTAGGATTAGCAGGAAAAAGCAAAACATTTCAGAATTGCACCTTGCAATGTGGAGATATTACTGTTTGTGCATTTACAATATTCATTGATTTTTGCCATTGAAAAACGTCCAGAAATGTTTGAAGCTACTGACTGAATGAAAGGAGCTGGCATCTCACTCTCTTTGAATCTTCTTTATCATGCTAGGATTAGCAGGAAAAAGCAAAAAATTTCAGAATTGCACCTTGCAATGTGGAGATATTACTGTTTGTGCATTTACAATATTCATTGATTTTTGCCATTGAAAAACATGTTTTTCATATACCAGAAATGTTTGAAGCTACTGACTGAATGAAAGGAGCTGGCATCTCACTCTCTTTGAATCTTCTTTATCATGCTAGGATTAGCAGGAAAAAGCAAAAAATTTCAGAATTGCACCTTGCAATGTGGAGATATTACTGTTTGTGCATTTACAATATTCATTGATTTTTGCCATTGAAAAACATCGTTATTCATATACCAGAAATGTTTGAAGCTACTGACTGAAAGGAGCTGGCATCTCACTCTCTTTGAATCTTCTTTATCATGCTAGGATTAACAGGAAAAAGCAAAAAATTTCAGAATTGCACCTTGCAATGTGGAGATATTACTGTTTGTGCATTTACAATATTCATTGATTTTTGCCATTGAAAAACATGTTTTTCATATACCAGAAATGTTTGAAGCTACTGACTGAATGAAAGGAGCTGGCATCTCACTCTCTTTGAATCTTCTTTATCATGCTAGGATTAACAGGAAAAAGCAAAAAATTTCAGAATTGCACCTTGCAATGTGGAGATATTACTGTTTGTGCATTTACAATATTCATTGATTTTTGCCATTGAAAAACATGTTTTTCATATACCAGAAATGTTTGAAGCTACTGACTGAATGAAAGGAGCTGGCATCTCACTCTCTTTGAATCTTCTTTATCATGCTAGGATTAACAGGAAAAAGCAAAAAATTTCAGAATTGCACCTTGCAATGTGGAGATATTACTGTTTGTGCATTTACAATATTCATTGATTTTTGCCATTGAAAAACGTCCAGAAATGTTTGAAGCTACTGACTGAATGAAAGGAGCTGGCATCTCACTCTCTTTGAATCTTCTTTATCATGCTAGGATTAGCAGGAAAAAGCAAAAAATTTCAGAATTGCACCTTGCAATGTGGAGATATTACTGTTTGTGCATTTACAATATTCATTGATTTTTGCCATTGAAAAACATGTTTTTCATATACCAGAAATGTTTGAAGCTACTGACTTAATGAAAGGAGCTGGCATCTCACTCTCTTTGAATCTTCTTTATCATGCTAGGATTAGCAGGAAAAAGCAAAAAATTTCAGAATTGCACCTTGCAATGTGGAGATATTACTGTTTGTGCATTTACAATATTCATTGATTTTTGCCATTGAAAAACATCCAGAAATGTTTGAAGCTACTGACTGAATGAAAGGAGCTGGCATCTCACTCTCTTTGAATCTTCTTTATCATGCTAGGATTAGCAGGAAAAAGCAAAAAAATTCAGAATTGCACCTTGCAATGTGGAGATATTACTGTTTGTGCATTTACAATATTCATTGATTTTTGCCATTGAAAAACATGTTTTTCATATACCAGAAATGTTTGAAGCTACTGACTGAATGAAAGGAGCTGGCATCTCACTCTCTTTGAATCTTCTTTATCATGCTAGGATTAACAGGAAAAAGCAAAAAATTTCAGAATTGCACCTTGCAATGTGGAGATATTACTCTTTGTGCATTTACAATATTCATTGATTTTTGCCATTGAAAAACGTCCAGAAATGTTTGAAGCTACTGACTGAATGAAAGGAGCTGGCATCTCACTCTCTTTGAATCTTCTTTATCATGCTAGGATTAGCAGGAAAAAGCAAAAAATTTCAGAATTGCACCTTGCAATGTGGAGATATTACTGTTTGTGCATTTACAATATTCATTGATTTTTGCCATTGAAAAACATCGTTATTCATATACCAGAAATGTTTGAAGCTACTGACTGAAAGGAGCTGGCATCTCACTCTCTTTGAATCTTCTTTATCATGCTAGGATTAACAGGAAAAAGCAAAAAATTTCAGAATTGCACCTTGCAATGTGGAGATATTACTGTTTGTGCATTTACAATATTCATTGATTTTTGCCATTGAAAAACATGTTTTTCATATACCAGAAATGTTTGAAGCTACTGACTGAATGAAAGGAGCTGGCATCTCACTCTCTTTGAATCTTCTTTATCATGCTAGGATTAACAGGAAAAAGCAAAAAATTTCAGAATTGCACCTTGCAATGTGGAGATATTACTGTTTGTGCATTTACAATATTCATTGATTTTTGCCATTGAAAAACATGTTTTTCATATACCAGAAATGTTTGAAGCTACTGACTGAATGAAAGGAGCTGGCATCTCACTCTCTTTGAATCTTCTTTATCATGCTAGGATTAACAGGAAAAAGCAAAAAATTTCAGAATTGCACCTTGCAATGTGGAGATATTACTGTTTGTGCATTTACAATATTCATTGATTTTTGCCATTGAAAAACGTCCAGAAATGTTTGAAGCTACTGACTGAATGAAAGGAGCTGGCATCTCACTCTCTTTGAATCTTCTTTATCATGCTAGGATTAGCAGGAAAAAGCAAAAAATTTCAGAATTGCACCTTGCAATGTGGAGATATTACTGTTTGTGCATTTACAATATTCATTGATTTTTGCCATTGAAAAACATGTTTTTCATATACCAGAAATGTTTGAAGCTACTGACTTAATGAAAGGAGCTGGCATCTCACTCTCTTTGAATCTTCTTTATCATGCTAGGATTAGCAGGAAAAAGCAAAAAATTTCAGAATTGCACCTTGCAATGTGGAGATATTACTGTTTGTGCATTTACAATATTCATTGATTTTTGCCATTGAAAAACATCCAGAAATGTTTGAAGCTACTGACTGAATGAAAGGAGCTGGCATCTCACTCTCTTTGAATCTTCTTTATCATGCTAGGATTAACAGGAAAAAGCAAAAAATTTCAGAATTGCACCTTGCAATGTGGAGATATTACTGTTTGTGCATTTACAATATTCATTGATTTTTGCCATTGAAAAACATGTTTTTCATATACCAGAAATGTTTGAAGCTACTGACTGAATGAAAGGAGCTGGCATCTCACTCTCTTTGAATCTTCTTTATCATGCTAGGATTAACAGGAAAAAGCAAAAAATTTCAGAATTGCACCTTGCAATGTGGAGATATTACTGTTTGTGCATTTACAATATTCATTGATTTTTGCCATTGAAAAACGTCCAGAAATGTTTGAAGCTACTGACTGAATGAAAGGAGCTGGCATCTCACTCTCTTTGAATCTTCTTTATCATGCTAGGATTAGCAGGAAAAAGCAAAAAATTTCAGAATTGCACCTTGCAATGTGGAGATATTACTGTTTGTGCATTTACAATATTCATTGATTTTTGCCATTGAAAAACATGTTTTTCATATACCAGAAATGTTTGAAGCTACTGACTTAATGAAAGGAGCTGGCATCTCACTCTCTTTGAATCTTCTTTATCATGCTAGGATTAGCAGGAAAAAGCAAAAAATTTCAGAATTGCACCTTGCAATGTGGAGATATTACTGTTTGTGCATTTACAATATTCATTGATTTTTGCCATTGAAAAACATCCAGAAATGTTTGAAGCTACTGACTGAATGAAAGGAGCTGGCATCTCACTCTCTTTGAATCTTCTTTATCATGCTAGGATTAGCAGGAAAAAGCAAAAAAATTCAGAATTGCACCTTGCAATGTGGAGATATTACTGTTTGTGCATTTACAATATTCATTGATTTTTGCCATTGAAAAACATGTTTTTCATATACCAGAAATGTTTGAAGCTACTGACTGAATGAAAGGAGCTGGCATCTCACTCTCTTTGAATCTTCTTTATCATGCTAGGATTAACAGGAAAAAGCAAAAAATTTCAGAATTGCACCTTGCAATGTGGAGATATTACTGTTTGTGCATTTACAATATTCATTGATTTTTGCCATTGAAAAACGTCCAGAAATGTTTGAAGCTACTGACTGAATGAAAGGAGCTGGCATCTCACTCTCTTTGAATCTTCTTTATCATGCTAGGATTAGCAGGAAAAAGCAAAAAATTTCAGAATTGCACCTTGCAATGTGGAGATATTACTGTTTGTGCATTTACAATATTCATTGATTTTTGCCATTGAAAAACATGTTTTTCATATACCAGAAATGTTTGAAGCTACTGACTTAATGAAAGGAGCTGGCATCTCACTCTCTTTGAATCTTCTTTATCATGCTAGGATTAGCAGGAAAAAGCAAAAAATTTCAGAATTGCACCTTGCAATGTGGAGATATTACTGTTTGTGCATTTACAATATTCATTGATTTTTGCCATTGAAAAACATCCAGAAATGTTTGAAGCTACTGACTGAATGAAAGGAGCTGGCATCTCACTCTCTTTGAATCTTCTTTATCATGCTAGGATTAGCAGGAAAAAGCAAAAAAATTCAGAATTGCACCTTGCAATGTGGAGATATTACTGTTTGTGCATTTACAATATTCATTGATTTTTGCCATTGAAAAACATGTTTTTCATATACCAGAAATGTTTGAAGCTACTGACTGAATGAAAGGAGCTGGCATCTCACTCTCTTTGAATCTTCTTTATCATGCTAGGATTAACAGGAAAAAGCAAAAAATTTCAGAATTGCACCTTGCAATGTGGAGATATTACTCTTTGTGCATTTACAATATTCATTGATTTTTGCCATTGAAAAACGTCCAGAAATGTTTGAAGCTACTGACTGAATGAAAGGAGCTGGCATCTCACTCTCTTTGAATCTTCTTTATCATGCTAGGATTAGCAGGAAAAAGCAAAAAATTTCAGAATTGCACCTTGCAATGTGGAGATATTACTGTTTGTGCATTTACAATATTCATTGATTTTTGCCATTGAAAAACATCGTTATTCATATACCAGAAATGTTTGAAGCTACTGACTGAAAGGAGCTGGCATCTCACTCTCTTTGAATCTTCTTTATCATGCTAGGATTAACAGGAAAAAGCAAAAAATTTCAGAATTGCACCTTGCAATGTGGAGATATTACTGTTTGTGCATTTACAATATTCATTGATTTTTGCCATTGAAAAACATGTTTTTCATATACCAGAAATGTTTGAAGCTACTGACTGAATGAAAGGAGCTGGCATCTCACTCTCTTTGAATCTTCTTTATCATGCTAGGATTAACAGGAAAAAGCAAAAAATTTCAGAATTGCACCTTGCAATGTGGAGATATTACTGTTTGTGCATTTACAATATTCATTGATTTTTGCCATTGAAAAACATGTTTTTCATATACCAGAAATGTTTGAAGCTACTGACTGAATGAAAGGAGCTGGCATCTCACTCTCTTTGAATCTTCTTTATCATGCTAGGATTAACAGGAAAAAGCAAAAAATTTCAGAATTGCACCTTGCAATGTGGAGATATTACTGTTTGTGCATTTACAATATTCATTGATTTTTGCCATTGAAAAACGTCCAGAAATGTTTGAAGCTACTGACTGAATGAAAGGAGCTGGCATCTCACTCTCTTTGAATCTTCTTTATCATGCTAGGATTAGCAGGAAAAAGCAAAAAATTTCAGAATTGCACCTTGCAATGTGGAGATATTACTGTTTGTGCATTTACAATATTCATTGATTTTTGCCATTGAAAAACATGTTTTTCATATACCAGAAATGTTTGAAGCTACTGACTTAATGAAAGGAGCTGGCATCTCACTCTCTTTGAATCTTCTTTATCATGCTAGGATTAGCAGGAAAAAGCAAAAAATTTCAGAATTGCACCTTGCAATGTGGAGATATTACTGTTTGTGCATTTACAATATTCATTGATTTTTGCCATTGAAAAACATCCAGAAATGTTTGAAGCTACTGACTGAATGAAAGGAGCTGGCATCTCACTCTCTTTGAATCTTCTTTATCATGCTAGGATTAACAGGAAAAAGCAAAAAATTTCAGAATTGCACCTTGCAATGTGGAGATATTACTGTTTGTGCATTTACAATATTCATTGATTTTTGCCATTGAAAAACATGTTTTTCATATACCAGAAATGTTTGAAGCTACTGACTGAATGAAAGGAGCTGGCATCTCACTCTCTTTGAATCTTCTTTATCATGCTAGGATTAACAGGAAAAAGCAAAAAATTTCAGAATTGCACCTTGCAATGTGGAGATATTACTGTTTGTGCATTTACAATATTCATTGATTTTTGCCATTGAAAAACGTCCAGAAATGTTTGAAGCTACTGACTGAATGAAAGGAGCTGGCATCTCACTCTCTTTGAATCTTCTTTATCATGCTAGGATTAGCAGGAAAAAGCAAAAAATTTCAGAATTGCACCTTGCAATGTGGAGATATTACTGTTTGTGCATTTACAATATTCATTGATTTTTGCCATTGAAAAACATGTTTTTCATATACCAGAAATGTTTGAAGCTACTGACTTAATGAAAGGAGCTGGCATCTCACTCTCTTTGAATCTTCTTTATCATGCTAGGATTAGCAGGAAAAAGCAAAAAATTTCAGAATTGCACCTTGCAATGTGGAGATATTACTGTTTGTGCATTTACAATATTCATTGATTTTTGCCATTGAAAAACATCCAGAAATGTTTGAAGCTACTGACTGAATGAAAGGAGCTGGCATCTCACTCTCTTTGAATCTTCTTTATCATGCTAGGATTAGCAGGAAAAAGCAAAAAAATTCAGAATTGCACCTTGCAATGTGGAGATATTACTGTTTGTGCATTTACAATATTCATTGATTTTTGCCATTGAAAAACATGTTTTTCATATACCAGAAATGTTTGAAGCTACTGACTGAATGAAAGGAGCTGGCATCTCACTCTCTTTGAATCTTCTTTATCATGCTAGGATTAACAGGAAAAAGCAAAAAATTTCAGAATTGCACCTTGCAATGTGGAGATATTACTGTTTGTGCATTTACAATATTCATTGATTTTTGCCATTGAAAAACGTCCAGAAATGTTTGAAGCTACTGACTGAATGAAAGGAGCTGGCATCTCACTCTCTTTGAATCTTCTTTATCATGCTAGGATTAGCAGGAAAAAGCAAAAAATTTCAGAATTGCACCTTGCAATGTGGAGATATTACTGTTTGTGCATTTACAATATTCATTGATTTTTGCCATTGAAAAACATGTTTTTCATATACCAGAAATGTTTGAAGCTACTGACTGAATGAAAGGAGCTGGCATCTCACTCTCTTTGAATCTTCTTTATCATGCTAGGATTAACAGGAAAAAGCAAAAAATTTCAGAATTGCACCTTGCAATGTGGAGATATTACTGTTTGTGCATTTACAATATTCATTGATTTTTGCCATTGAAAAACGTCCAGAAATGTTTGAAGCTACTGACTGAATGAAAGGAGGTGGCATCTCACTCTCTTTGAATCTTCTTTATCATGCTAGGATTAGCAGGAAAAAGCAAAAAATTTCAGAATTGCACCTTGCAATGTGGAGATATTACTGTTTGTGCATTTACAATATTCATTGATTTTTGCCATTGAAAAACATGTTTTTCATATACCAGAAATGTTTGAAGCTACTGACTGAATGAAAGGAGCTGGCATCTCACTCTCTTTGAATCTTCTTTATCATGCTAGGATTAGCAGGAAAAAGCAAAAAATTTCAGAATTGCACCTTGCAATGTGGAGATATTACTGTTTGTGCATTTACAATATTCATTGATTTTTGCCATTGAAAACATCGTTATTCATATACCAGAAATGTTTGAAGCTACTGACTGAAAGGAGCTGGCATCTCACTCTCTTTGAATCTTCTTTATCATGCTAGGATTAACAGGAAAAAGCAAAAAATTTCAGAATTGCACCTTGCAATGTGGAGATATTACTGTTTGTGCATTTACAATATTCATTGATTTTTGCCATTGAAAAACATGTTTTTCATATACCAGAAATGTTTGAAGCTACTGACTGAATGAAAGGAGCTGGCATCTCACTCTCTTTGAATCTTCTTTATCATGCTAGGATTAGCAGGAAAAAGCAAAAAATTTCAGAATTGCACCTTGCAATGTGGAGATATTACTGTTTGTGCATTTACAATATTCATTGATTTTTGCCATTGAAAAACGTCCAGAAATGTTTGAAGCTACTGACTGAATGAAAGGAGCTGGCATCTTACTCTCTTTGAATCTTCTTTATCATGCTAGGATTAGCAGGAAAAAGCAAAACATTTCAGAATTGCACCTTGCAATGTGGAGATATTACTGTTTGTGCATTTACAATATTCATTGATTTTTGCCATTGAAAAACATGTTTTTCATATACCAGAAATGTTTGAAGCTACTGACTGAATGAAAGGAGCTGGCATCTCACTCTCTTTGAATCTTCTTTATCATGCTAGGATTAGCAGGAAAAAGCAAAAAATTTCAGAATTGCACCTTGCAATGTGGAGATATTACTGTTTGTGCATTTACAATATTCATTGATTTTTGCCATTGAAAAACATGTTTTTCATATACCAGAAATGTTTGAAGCTACTGACTGAATGAAAGGAGCTGGCATCTCACTCTCTTTGAATCTTCTTTATCATGCTAGGATTAGCAGGAAAAAGCAAAAAATTTCAGAATTGCACCTTGCAATGTGGAGATATTACTGTTTGTGCATTTACAATATTCATTGATTTTTGCCATTGAAAAACATCGTTATTCATATACCAGAAATGTTTGAAGCTACTGACTGAAAGGAGCTGGCATCTCACTCTCTTTGAATCTTCTTTATCATGCTAGGATTAACAGGAAAAAGCAAAAAATTTCAGAATTGCACCTTGCAATGTGGAGATATTACTGTTTGTGCATTTACAATATTCATTGATTTTTGCCATTGAAAAACATGTTTTTCATATACCAGAAATGTTTGAAGCTACTGACTGAATGAAAGGAGCTGGCATCTCACTCTCTTTGAATCTTCTTTATCATGCTAGGATTAACAGGAAAAAGCAAAAAATTTCAGAATTGCACCTTGCAATGTGGAGATATTACTGTTTGTGCATTTACAATATTCATTGATTTTTGCCATTGAAAAACATGTTTTTCATATACCAGAAATGTTTGAAGCTACTGACTGAATGAAAGGAGCTGGCATCTCACTCTCTTTGAATCTTCTTTATCATGCTAGGATTAACAGGAAAAAGCAAAAAATTTCAGAATTGCACCTTGCAATGTGGAGATATTACTGTTTGTGCATTTACAATATTCATTGATTTTTGCCATTGAAAAACGTCCAGAAATGTTTGAAGCTACTGACTGAATGAAAGGAGCTGGCATCTCACTCTCTTTGAATCTTCTTTATCATGCTAGGATTAGCAGGAAAAAGCAAAAAAATTCAGAATTGCACCTTGCAATGTGGAGATATTACTGTTTGTGCATTTACAATATTCATTGATTTTTGCCATTGAAAAACATGTTTTTCATATACCAGAAATGTTTGAAGCTACTGACTGAATGAAAGGAGCTGGCATCTCACTCTTTGAATCTTCTTTATCATGCTAGGATTAACAGGAAAAAGCAAAAAATTTCAGAATTGCACCTTGCAATGTGGAGATATTACTGTTTGTGCATTTACAATATTCATTGATTTTTGCCATTGAAAAACGTCCAGAAATGTTTGAAGCTACTGACTGAATGAAAGGAGCTGGCATCTCACTCTCTTTGAATCTTCTTTATCATGCTAGGATTAGCAGGAAAAAGCAAAAAATTTCAGAATTGCACCTTGCAATGTGGAGATATTACTGTTTGTGCATTTACAATATTCATTGATTTTTGCCATTGAAAAACATGTTTTTCATATACCAGAAATGTTTGAAGCTACTGACTGAATGAAAGGAGCTGGCATCTCACTCTCTTTGAATCTTCTTTATCATGCTAGGATTAACAGGAAAAAGCAAAAAATTTCAGAATTGCACCTTGCAATGTGGAGATATTACTGTTTGTGCATTTACAATATTCATTGATTTTTGCCATTGAAAAACGTCCAGAAATGTTTGAAGCTACTGACTGAATGAAAGGAGGTGGCATCTCACTCTCTTTGAATCTTCTTTATCATGCTAGGATTAGCAGGAAAAAGCAAAAAATTTCAGAATTGCACCTTGCAATGTGGAGATATTACTGTTTGTGCATTTACAATATTCATTGATTTTTGCCATTGAAAAACATGTTTTTCATATACCAGAAATGTTTGAAGCTACTGACTGAATGAAAGGAGCTGGCATCTCACTCTCTTTGAATCTTCTTTATCATGCTAGGATTAACAGGAAAAAGCAAAAAATTTCAGAATTGCACCTTGCAATGTGGAGATATTACTGTTTGTGCATTTACAATATTCATTGATTTTTGCCATTGAAAAACGTCCAGAAATGTTTGAAGCTACTGACTGAATGAAAGGAGCTGGCATCTCACTCTCTTTGAATCTTCTTTATCATGCTAGGATTAGCAGGAAAAAGCAAAACATTTCAGAATTGCACCTTGCAATGTGGAGATATTACTGTTTGTGCATTTACAATATTCATTGATTTTTGCCATTGAAAAACATGTTTTTCATATACCAGAAATGTTTGAAGCTACTGACTGAATGAAAGGAGCTGGCATCTCACTCTCTTTGAATCTTCTTTATCATGCTAGGATTAACAGGAAAAAGCAAAAAATTTCAGAATTGCACCTTGCAATGTGGAGATATTACTGTTTGTGCATTTACAATATTCATTGATTTTTGCCATTGAAAAACGTCCAGAAATGTTTGAAGCTACTGACTGAATGAAAGGAGGTGGCATCTCACTCTCTTTGAATCTTCTTTATCATGCTAGGATTAGCAGGAAAAAGCAAAAAATTTCAGAATTGCACCTTGCAATGTGGAGATATTACTGTTTGTGCATTTACAATATTCATTGATTTTTGCCATTGAAAAACATGTTTTTCATATACCAGAAATGTTTGAAGCTACTGACTGAATGAAAGGAGCTGGCATCTCACTCTCTTTGAATCTTCTTTATCATGCTAGGATTAATAGGAAAAAGCAAAAAATTTCAGAATTGCACCTTGCAATGTGGAGATATTACTGTTTGTGCATTTACAATATTCATTGATTTTTGCCATTGAAAAACGTCCAGAAATGTTTGAAGCTACTGACTGAATGAAAGGAGCTTGGCTTCTCACTCTCTTTGAATCTTCTTTATCATGCTAGGATTAGCAGGAAAAAGCAAAAAATTTCAGAATTGCACCTTGCAATGTGGAGATATTACTGTTTGTGCATTTACAATATTCATTGATTTTTGCCATTGAAAAACATGTTTTTCATATACCAGAAATGTTTGAAGCTACTGACTGAATGAAAGGAGCTGGCATCTCACTCTCTTTGAATCTTCTTTATCATGCTAGGATTAGCAGGAAAAAGCAAAAAATTTCAGAATTGCACCTTGCAATGTGGAGATATTACTGTTTGTGCATTTACAATATTCATTGATTTTTGCCATTGAAAAACATCGTTATTCATATACCAGAAATGTTTGAAGCTACTGACTGAAAGGAGCTGGCATCTCACTCTCTTTGAATCTTCTTTATCATGCTAGGATTAACAGGAAAAAGCAAAAAATTTCAGAATTGCACCTTGCAATGTGGAGATATTACTGTTTGTGCATTTACAATATTCATTGATTTTTGCCATTGAAAAACATGTTTTTCATATACCAGAAATGTTTGAAGCTACTGACTGAATGAAAGGAGCTGGCATCTCACTCTCTTTGAATCTTCTTTATCATGCTAGGATTAGCAGGAAAAAGCAAAAAATTTCAGAATTGCACCTTGCAATGTGGAGATATTACTGTTTGTGCATTTACAATATTCATTGATTTTTGCCATTGAAAAACATGTTTTTTCATATACCAGAAATGTTTGAAGCTACTGACTGAATGAAAGGAGCTGGCATCTCACTATCTTTGAATCTTCTTTATCATGCTAGGATTAACAGGAAAAAGCAAAAAATTTCAGAATTGCACCTTGCAATGTGGAGATATTACTGTTTGTGCATTTACAATATTCATTGATTTTTGCCATTGAAAAACGTCCAGAAATGTTTGAAGCTACTGACTGAATGAAAGGAGCTGGCATCTCACTCTCTTTGAATCTTCTTTATCATGCTAGGATTAGCAGGAAAAAGCAAAAAATTTCAGAATTGCACCTTGCAATGTGGAGATATTACTGTTTGTGCATTTACAATATTCATTGATTTTTGCCATTGAAAAACATGTTTTTCATATACCAGAAATGTTTGAAGCTACTGACTGAATGAAAGGAGCTGGCATCTCACTCTCTTTGAATCTTCTTTATCATGCTAGGATTAGCAGGAAAAAGCAAAAAATTTCAGAATTGCACCTTTCAATGTGGAGATATTACTGTTTGTGCATTTACAATATTCATTGATTTTTGCCATTGAAAAACATGTTTTTCATATACCAGAAATGTTTGAAGCTACTGACTGAATGAAAGGAGCTGGCATCTCACTCTCTTTGAATCTTCTTTATCATGCTAGGATTAACAGGAAAAAGCAAAAAATTTCAGAATTGCACCTTGCAATGTGGAGATATTACTGTTTGTGCATTTACAATATTCATTGATTTTTGCCATTGAAAAACGTCCAGAAATGTTTGAAGCTACTGACTGAATGAAAGGAGCTGGCATCTCACTCTCTTTGAATCTTCTTTATCATGCTAGGATTAGCAGGAAAAAGCAAAAAATTTCAGAATTGCACCTTGCAATGTGGAGATATTACTGTTTGTGCATTTACAATATTCATTGATTTTTGCCATTGAAAAACATGTTTTTCATATACCAGAAATGTTTGAAGCTACTGACTGAATGAAAGGAGCTGGCATCTCACTCTCTTTGAATCTTCTTTATCATGCTAGGATTAACAGGAAAAAGCAAAAAATTTCAGAATTGCACCTTGCAATGTGGAGATATTACTGTTTGTGCATTTACAATATTCATTGATTTTTGCCATTGAAAAACGTCCAGAAATGTTTGAAGCTACTGACTGAATGAAAGGAGGTGGCATCTCACTCTCTTTGAATCTTCTTTATCATGCTTGGATTAGCAGGAAAAAGCAAAAAATTTCAGAATTGCACCTTGCAATGTGGAGATATTACTGTTTGTGCATTTACAATATTCATTGATTTTTGCCATTGAAAAACATGTTTTTCATATACCAGAAATGTTTGAAGCTACTGACTGAATGAAAGGAGCTGGCATCTCACTCTCTTTGAATCTTCTTTATCATGCTAGGATTAACAGGAAAAAGCAAAAAATTTCAGAATTGCACCTTGCAATGTGGAGATATTACTGTTTGTGCATTTACAATATTCATTGATTTTTGCCATTGAAAAACGTCCAGAAATGTTTGAAGCTACTGACTGAATGAAAGGAGCTGGCATCTCACTCTCTTTGAATCTTCTTTATCATGCTAGGATTAGCAGGAAAAAGCAAAAAATTTCAGAATTGCACCTTGCAATGTGGAGATATTACTGTTTGTGCATTTACAATATTCATTGATTTTTGCCATTGAAAAACATGTTTTTCATATACCAGAAATGTTTGAAGCTACTGACTGAATGAAAGGAGCTGGCATCTCACTCTCTTTGAATCTTCTTTATCATGCTAGGATTAGCAGGAAAAAGCAAAAAATTTCAGAATTGCACCTTGCAATGTGGAGATATTACTGTTTGTGCATTTACAATATTCATTGATTTTTGCCATTGAAAAACATCGTTATTCATATACCAGAAATGTTTGAAGCTACTGACTGAAAGGAGCTGGCATCTCACTCTCTTTGAATCTTCTTTATCATGCTAGGATTAACAGGAAAAAGCAAAAAATTTCAGAATTGCACCTTGCAATGTGGAGATATTACTGTTTGCGCATTTACAATATTCATTGATTTTTGCCATTGAAAAACATGTTTTTCATATACCAGAAATGTTTGAAGCTACTGACTGAATGAAAGGAGCTGGCATCTCACTCTCTTTGAATCTTCTTTATCATGCTAGGATTAGCAGGAAAAAGCAAAAAATTTCAGAATTGCACCTTGCAATGTGGAGATATTACTGTTTGTGCATTTACAATATTCATTGATTTTTGCCATTGAAAAACATGTTTTTCATATACCAGAAATGTTTGAAGCTACTGACTGAATGAAAGGAGCTGGCATCTCACTCTCTTTCAATCTTCTTTATCATGCTAGGATTAACAGGAAAAAGCAAAAAATTTCAGAATTGCACCTTGCAATGTGGAGATATTACTGTTTGTGCATTTACAATATTCATTGATTTTTGCCATTGAAAAACATGTTTTTCATATACCAGAAATGTTTGAAGCTACTGACTGAATGAAAGGAGCTGGCATCTCACTCTCTTTGAATCTTCTTTATCATGCTAGGATTAGCAGGAAAAAGCAAAAAATTTCAGAATTGCACCTTGCAATGTGGAGATATTACTGTTTGTGCATTTACAATATTCATTGATTTTTGCCATTGAAAAACATCGTTATTCATATACCAGAAATGTTTGAAGCTACTGACTGAAAGGAGCTGGCATCTCACTCTCTTTGAATCTTCTTTATCATGCTAGGATTAACAGGAAAAAGCAAAAAATTTCAGAATTGCACCTTGCAATGTGGAGATATTACTGTTTGCGCATTTACAATATTCATTGATTTTTGCCATTGAAAAACATGTTTTTCATATACCAGAAATGTTTGAAGCTACTGACTGAATGAAAGGAGCTGGCATCTCACTCTCTTTGAATCTTCTTTATCATGCTAGGATTAGCAGGAAAAAGCAAAAAATTTCAGAATTGCACCTTGCAATGTGGAGATATTACTGTTTGTGCATTTACAATATTCATTGATTTTTGCCATTGAAAAACATGTTTTTCATATACCAGAAATGTTTGAAGCTACTGACTGAATGAAAGGAGCTGGCATCTCACTCTCTTTCAATCTTCTTTATCATGCTAGGATTAACAGGAAAAAGCAAAAAATTTCAGAATTGCACCTTGCAATGTGGAGATATTACTGTTTGTGCATTTACAATATTCATTGATTTTTGCCATTGAAAAACATGTTTTTCATATACCAGAAATGTTTGAAGCTACTGACTGAATGAAAGGAGCTGGCATCTCACTCTCTTTGAATCTTCTTTATCATGCTAGGATTAACAGGAAAAAGCAAAAAATTTCAGAATTGCACCTTGCAATGTGGAGATATTACTGTTTGTGCATTTACAATATTCATTGATTTTTGCCATTGAAAAACATCGTTATTCATATACCAGAAATGTTTGAAGCTACTGACTGAAAGGAGCTGGCATCTCACTCTCTTTGAATCTTCTTTATCATGCTAGGATTAGCAGGAAAAAGCAAAAAATTTCAGAATTGCACCTTGCAATGTGGAGATATTACTGTTTGTGCATTTACAATATTCATTGATTTTTGCCATTGAAAAACATGTTTTTCATATACCAGAAATGTTTGAAGCTACTGACTGAATGAAAGGAGCTGGCATCTCACTCTCTTTGAATCTTCTTTATCATGCTAGGATTAGCAGGAAAAAGCAAAAAATTTCAGAATTGCACCTTGCAATGTGGAGATATTACTGTTTGTGCATTTACAATATTCATTGATTTTTGCCATTGAAAAACATGTTTTTCATATACCAGAAATGTTTGAAGCTACTGACTGAATGAAAGGAGCTGGCATCTCACTCTCTTTGAATCTTCTTTATCATGCTAGGATTAGCAGGAAAAAGCAAAAAATTTCAGAATTGCACCTTGCAATGTGGAGATATTACTGTTTGTGCATTTACAATATTCATTGATTTTTGCCATTGAAAAACATGTTTTTCATATACCAGAAATGTTTGAAGCTACTGACTGAATGAAAGGAGCTGGCATCTCACTCTCTTTGAATCTTCTTTATCATGCTAGGATTAACAGGAAAAAGCAAAAAATTTCAGAATTGCACCTTACAATGTGGAAATATTACTGTTTGTGCATTTACAATATTCATTGATTTTTGCCATTGAAAAACGTCCAGAAATGTTTGAAGCTACTGACTGAATGAAAGGAGCTGGCATCTCACTCTCTTTGAATCTTCTTTATCATGCTAGGATTAGCAGGAAAAAGCAAATTTTTCAGAATTGCACCTTGCAATGTGGAGATATTACTGTTTGTGCATTTACAATATTCATTGATTTTTGCCATTGAAAAACATGTTTTTCATATACCAGAAATGTTTGAAGCTACTGACTGAATGAAAGGAGCTGGCATCTCACTCTCTTTGAATCTTCTATATCATGCTAGGATTAACAGGAAAAAGCAAAAAATTTCAGAATTGCACCTTGCAATGTGGAGATATTACTGTTTGTGCATTTACAATATTCATTGATTTTTGCCATTGAAAAACATCGTTATTCATATACCAGAAATGTTTGAAGCTACTGACTGAAAGGAGCTGGCATCTCACTCTCTTTGAATCTTCTTTATCATGCTAGGATTAACAGGAAAAAGCAAAAAATTTCAGAATTGCACCTTGCAATGTGGAGATATTACTGTTTGTGCATTTACAATATTCATTGATTTTTGCCATTGAAAAACATGTTTTTCATATACCAGAAATGTTTGAAGCTACTGACTGAATGAAAGGAGCTGGCATCTCACTCTCTTTGAATCTTCTTTATCATGCTAGGATTAACAGGAAAAAGCAAAAAATTTCAGAATTGCACCTTGCAATGTGGAGATATTACTGTTTGTGCATTTACAATATTCATTGATTTTTGCCATTGAAAAACATGTTTTTCATATACCAGAAATGTTTGAAGCTACTGACTGAATGAAAGGAGCTGGCATCTCACTCTCTTTGAATCTTCTTTATCATGCTAGGATTAACAGGAAAAAGCAAAAAATTTCAGAATTGCACCTTGCAATGTGGAGATATTACTGTTTGTGCATTTACAATATTCATTGATTTTTGCCATTGAAAAACGTCCAGAAATGTTTGAAGCTACTGACTGAATGAAAGGAGCTGGCATCTCACTCTCTTTGAATCTTCTTTATCATGCTAGGATTAGCAGGAAAAAGCAAAAAATTTCAGAATTGCACCTTGCAATGTGGAGATATTACTGTTTGTGCATTTACAATATTCATTGATATTTGCCATTGAAAAACATGTTTTTCATATACCAGAAATGTTTGAAGCTACTGACTTAATGAAAGGAGCTGGCATCTCACTCTCTTTGAATCTTCTTTATCATGCTAGGATTAGCAGGAAAAAGCAAAAAATTTCAGAATTGCACCTTGCAATGTGGAGATATTACTGTTTGTGCATTTACAATATTCATTGATTTTTGCCATTGAAAAACATCCAGAAATGTTTGAAGCTACTGACTGAATGAAAGGAGCTGGCATCTCACTCTCTTTGAATCTTCTTTATCATGCTAGGATTAGCAGGAAAAAGCAAAAAAATTCAGAATTGCACCTTGCAATGTGGAGATATTACTGTTTGTGCATTTACAATATTCATTGATTTTTGCCATTGAAAAACATGTTTTTCATATACCAGAAATGTTTGAAGCTACTGACTGAATGAAAGGAGCTGGCATCTCACTCTCTTTGAATCTTCTTTATCATGCTAGAATTAACAGGAAAAAGCAAAAAATTTCAGAATTGCACCTTGCAATGTGGAGATATTACTGTTTGTGCATTTACAATATTCATTGATTTTTGCCATTGAAAAACATGTTTTTCATATACCAGAAATGTTTGAAGCTACTGACTGAATGAAAGGAGCTGGCATCTCACTCTCTTTGAATCTTCTTTATCATGCTAGGATTAACAGGAAAAAGCAAAAAATTTCAGAATTGCACCTTGCAATGTGGAGATATTACTGTTTGTGCATTTACAATATTCATTGATTTTTGCCATTGAAAAACGTCCAGAAATGTTTGAAGCTACTGACTGAATGAAAGGAGCTGGCATCTCACTCTCTTTGAATCTTCTTTATCATGCTAGGATTAGCAGGAAAAAGCAAAAAATTTCAGAATTGCACCTTGCAATGTGGAGATATTACTGTTTGTGCATTTACAATATTCATTGATTTTTGCCATTGAAAAACATGTTTTTCATATACCAGAAATGTTTGAAGCTACTGACTTAATGAAAGGAGCTGGCATCTCACTCTCTTTGAATCTTCTTTATCATGCTAGGATTAGCAGGAAAAAGCAAAAAAATTCAGAATTGCACCTTGCAATGTGGAGATATTACTGTTTGTGCATTTACAATATTCATTGATTTTTGCCATTGAAAAACATGTTTTTCATATACCAGAAATGTTTGAAGCTACTGACTGAATGAAAGGAGCTGGCATCTCACTCTCTTTGAATCTTCTTTATCATGCTAGGATTAACAGGAAAAAGCAAAAAATTTCAGAATTGCACCTTGCAATGTGGAGATATTACTGTTTGTGCATTTACAATATTCATTGATTTTTGCCATTGAAAAACATGTTTTTCATATACCAGAAATGTTTGAAGCTACTGACTGAATGAAAGGAGCTGGCATCTCACTCTCTTTGAATCTTCTTTATCATGCTAGGATTAACAGGAAAAAGCAAAAAATTTCAGAATTGCACCTTGCAATGTGGAGATATTACTGTTTGTGCATTTACAATATTCATTGATTTTTGCCATTGAAAAACGTCCAGAAATGTTTGAAGCTACTGACTGAATGAAAGGAGCTGGCATCTCACTCTCTTTGAATCTTCTTTATCATGCTAGGATTAGCAGGAAAAAGCAAAAAATTTCAGAATTGCACCTTGCAATGTGGAGATATTACTGTTTGTGCATTTACAATATTCATTGATTTTTGCCATTGAAAAACATGTTTTTCATATACCAGAAATGTTTGAAGCTACTGACTTAATGAAAGGAGCTGGCATCTCACTCTCTTTGAATCTTCTTTATCATGCTAGGATTAGCAGGAAAAAGCAAAAAATTTCAGAATTGCACCTTGCAATGTGGAGATATTACTGTTTGTGCATTTACAATATTCATTGATTTTTGCCATTGAAAAACATCCAGAAATGTTTGAAGCTACTGACTGAATGAAAGGAGCTGGCATCTCACTCTCTTTGAATCTTCTTTATCATGCTAGGATTAGCAGGAAAAAGCAAAAAAATTCAGAATTGCACCTTGCAATGTGGAGATATTACTGTTTGTGCATTTACAATATTCATTGATTTTTGCCATTGAAAAACATGTTTTTCATATACCAGAAATGTTTGAAGCTACTGACTGAATGAAAGGAGCTGGCATCTCACTCTCTTTGAATCTTCTTTATCATGCTAGGATTAACAGGAAAAAGCAAAAAATTTCAGAATTGCACCTTGCAATGTGGAGATATTACTGTTTGTGCATTTACAATATTCATTGATTTTTGCCATTGAAAAACGTCCAGAAATGTTTGAAGCTACTGACTGAATGAAAGGAGCTGGCATCTCACTCTCTTTGAATCTTCTTTATCATGCTAGGATTAGCAGGAAAAAGCAAAAAATTTCAGAATTGCACCTTGCAATGTGGAGATATTACTGTTTGTGCATTTACAATATTCATTGATTTTTGCCATTGAAAAACATGTTTTTCATATATCAGAAATGTTTGAAGCTACTGACTGAATGAAAGGAGCTGGCATCTCACTCTCTTTGAATCTTCTTTATCATGCTAGGATTAACAGGAAAAAGCAAAAAATTTCAGAATTGCACCTTGCAATGTGGAGATATTACTGTTTGTGCATTTACAATATTCATTGATTTTTGCCATTGAAAAACGTCCAGAAATGTTTGAAGCTACTGACTGAATGAAAGGAGGTGGCATCTCACTCTCTTTGAATCTTCTTTATCATGCTAGGATTAGCAGGAAAAAGCAAAAAATTTCAGAATTGCACCTTGCAATGTGGAGATATTACTGTTTGTGCATTTACAATATTCATTGATTTTTGCCATTGAAAAACATGTTTTTCATATACCAGAAATGTTTGAAGCTACTGACTGAATGAAAGGAGCTGGCATCTCACTCTCTGTGAATCTTCTTTATCATGCTAGGATTAACAGGAAAAAGCAAAAAATTTCAGAATTGCACCTTGCAATGTGGAGATATTACTGTTTGTGCATTTACAATATTCATTGATTTTTGCCATTGAAAAACGTCCAGAAATGTTTGAAGCTACTGACTGAATGAAAGGAGCTGGCATCTCACTCTCTTTGAATCTTCTTTATCATGCTAGGATTAGCAGGAAAAAGCAAAACATTTCAGAATTGCACCTTGCAATGTGGAGATATTACTGTTTGTGCATTTACAATATTCATTGATTTTTGCCATTGAAAAACATGTTTTTCATATACCAGAAATGTTTGAAGCTACTGACTGAATGAAAGGAGCTGGCATCTCACTCTCTTTGAATCTTCTTTATCATGCTAGGATTAACAGGAAAAAGCAAAAAATTTCGGAATTGCACCTTGCAATGTGGAGATATTACTGTTTGTGCATTTACAATATTCATTGATTTTTGCCATTGAAAAACGTCCAGAAATGTTTGAAGCTACTGACTGAATGAAAGGAGGTGGCATCTCACTCTCTTTGAATCTTCTTTATCATGCTAGGATTAGCAGGAAAAAGCAAAAAATTTCAGAATTGCACCTTGCAATGTGGAGATATTACTGTTTGTGCATTTACAATATTCATTGATTTTTGCCATTGAAAAACATGTTTTTCATATACCAGAAATGTTTGAAGCTACTGACTGAATGAAAGGAGCTGGCATCTCACTCTCTTTGAATCTTCTTTATCATGCTAGGATTAATAGGAAAAAGCAAAAAATTTCAGAATTGCACCTCGCAATGTGGAGATATTACTGTTTGTGCATTTACAATATTCATTGATTTTTGCCATTGAAAAACGTCCAGAAATGTTTGAAGCTACTGACTGAATGAAAGGAGCTTGGCATCTCACTCTCTTTGAATCTTCTTTATCATGCTAGGATTAGCAGGAAAAAGCAAAAAATTTCAGAATTGCACCTTGCAATGTGGAGATATTACTGTTTGTGCATTTACAATATTCATTGATTTTTGCCATTGAAAAACATGTTTTTCATATACCAGAAATGTTTGAAGCTACTGACTGAATGAAAGGAGCTGGCATCTCACTCTCTTTGAATCTTCTTTATCATGCTAGGATTAGCAGGAAAAAGCAAAAAATTTCAGAATTGCACCTTGCAATGTGGAGATATTACTGTTTGTGCATTTACAATATTCATTGATTTTTGCCATTGAAAAACATCGTTATTCATATACCAGAAATGTTTGAAGCTACTGACTGAAAGGAGCTGGCATCTCACTCTCTTTGAATCTTCTTTATCATGCTAGGATTAACAGGAAAAAGCAAAAAATTTCAGAATTGCACCTTGCAATGTGGAGATATTACTGTTTGTGCATTTACAATATTCATTGATTTTTGCCATTGAAAAACATGTTTTTCATATACCAGAAATGTTTGAAGCTACTGACTGAATGAAAGGAGCTGGCATCTCACTCTCTTTGAATCTTCTTTATCATGCTAGGATTAGCAGGAAAAAGCAAAAAATTTCAGAATTGCACCTTGCAATGTGGAGATATTACTGTTTGTGCATTTACAACATTCATTGATTTTTGCCATTGAAAAACATGTTTTTTCATATACCAGAAATGTTTGAAGCTACTGACTGAATGAAAGGAGCTGGCATCTCACTATCTTTGAATCTTCTTTATCATGCTAGGATTAACAGGAAAAAGCAAAAAATTTCAGAATTGCACCTTGCAATGTGGAGATATTACTGTTTGTGCATTTACAATATTCATTGATTTTTGCCATTGAAAAACGTCCAGAAATGTTTGAAGCTACTGACTGAATGAAAGGAGCTGGCATCTCACTCTGTTTGAATCTTCTTTATCATGCTAGGATTAGCAGGAAAAAGCAAAAAATTTCAGAATTGCACCTTGCAATGTGGAGATATTACTGTTTGTGCATTTACAATATTCATTGATTTTTGCCATTGAAAAACATGTTTTTCATATACCAGAAATGTTTGAAGCTACTGACTGAATGAAAGGAGCTGGCATCTCACTCTCTTTGAATCTTCTTTATCATGCTAGGATTAGCAGGAAAAAGCAAAAAATTTCAGAATTGCACCTTTCAATGTGGAGATATTACTGTTTGTGCATTTACAATATTCATTGATTTTTGCCATTGAAAAACATGTTTTTCATATACCAGAAATGTTTGAAGCTACTGACTGAATGAAAGGAGCTGGCATCTCACTCTCTTTGAATCTTCTTTATCATGCTAGGATTAACAGGAAAAAGCAAAAAATTTCAGAATTGCACCTTGCAATGTGGAGATATTACTGTTTGTGCATTTACAATATTCATTGATTTTTGCCATTGAAAAACGTCCAGAAATGTTTGAAGCTACTGACTGAATGAAAGGAGCTGGCATCTCACTCTCTTTGAATCTTCTTTATCATGCTAGGATTAGCAGGAAAAAGCAAAAAATTTCAGAATTGCACCTTGCAATGTGGAGATATTACTGTTTGTGCATTTACAATATTCATTGATTTTTGCCATTGAAAAACGTTTTTCATATACCAGAAATGTTTGAAGCTACTGACTGAATGAAAGGAGCTGGCATCTCACTCTCTTTGAATCTTCTTTATCATGCTAGGATTAGCAGGAAAAAGCAAAAAATTTCAGAATTGCACCTTGCAATGTGGAGATATTACTGTTTGTGCATTTACAATATTCATTGATTTTTGCCATTGAAAAACATGTTTTTCATATACCAGAAATGTTTGAAGCTACTGACTGAATGAAAGGAGCTGGCATCTCACTCTCTTTGAATCTTCTTTATCATGCTAGGATTAACAGGAAAAAGCAAAAAATTTCAGAATTGCACCTTGCAATGTGGAGATATTACTGTTTGTGCATTTACAATATTCATTGATTTTTGCCATTGAAAAACGTCCAGAAATGTTTGAAGCTACTGACTGAATGAAAGGAGCTGGCATCTCACTCTCTTTGAATCTTCTTTATCATGCTAGGATTAGCAGGAAAAAGCAAAAAATTTCAGAATTGCACCTTGCAATGTGGAGATATTACTGTTTGTGCATTTACAATATTCATTGATTTTTGCCATTGAAAAACATGTTTTTCATATACCAGAAATGTTTGAAGCTACTGACTGAATGAAAGGAGCTGGCATCTCACTCTCTTTGAATCTTCTTTATCATGCTAGGATTAACAGGAAAAAGCAAAAAATTTCAGAATTGCACCTTGCAATGTGGAGATATTACTGTTTGTGCATTTACAATATTCATTGATTTTTGCCATTGAAAAACGTCCAGAAATGTTTGAAGCTACTGACTGAATGAAAGGAGCTGGCATCTCACTCTCTTTGAATCTTCTTTATCATGCTAGGATTAGCAGGAAAAAGCAAAAAATTTCAGAATTGCACCTTGCAATGTGGAGATATTACTGTTTGTGCATTTACAATATTCATTGATTTTTGCCATTGAAAAACATGTTTTTCATATACCAGAAATGTTTGAAGCTACTGACTGAATGAAAGGAGCTGGCATCTCACTCTCTTTGAATCTTCTTTATCATGCTAGGATTAGCAAGAAAAAGCAAAAAATTTCAGAATTGCACCTTGCAATGTGGAGATATTACTGTTTGTGCATTTACAATATTCATTGATTTTTGCCATTGAAAAACATCGTTATTCATATACCAGAAATGTTTGAAGCTACTGACTGAAAGGAGCTGGCATCTCACTCTCTTTGAATCTTCTTTATCATGCTAGGATTAACAGGAAAAAGCAAAAAATTTCAGAATTGCACCTTGCAATGTGGAGATATTACTGTTTGTGCATTTACAATATTCATTGATTTTTGCCATTGAAAAACATGTTTTTCATATACCAGAAATGTTTGAAGCTACTGACTGAATGAAAGGAGCTGGCATCTCACTCTCTTTGAATCTTCTTTATCATGCTAGGATTAGCAGGAAAAAGCAAAAAATTTCAGAATTGCACCTTGCAATGTGGAGATATTGCTGTTTGTGCATTTACAATATTCATTGATTTTTGCCATTGAAAAACATGTTTTTCATATACCAGAAATGTTTGAAGCTACTGACTGAATGAAAGGAGCTGGCATCTCACTCTCTTTCAATCTTCTTTATCATGCTAGGATTAACAGGAAAAAGCAAAAAATTTCAGAATTGCACCTTGCAATGTGGAGATATTACTGTTTGTGCATTTACAATATTCATTGATTTTTGCCATTGAAAAACGTCCAGAAATGTTTGAAGCTACTGACTGAATGAAAGGAGCTGGCATCTCACTCTCTTTGAATCTTCTTTATCATGCTAGGATTAGCAGGAAAAAGCAAAAAATTTCAGAATTGCACCTTGCAATGTGGAGATATTACTGTTTGTGCATTTACAATATTCATTGATTTTTGCCATTGAAAAACATGTTTTTCATATACCAGAAATGTTTGAAGCTACTGACTGAATGAAAGGAGCTGGCATCTCACTCTCTTTGAATCTTCTTTATCATGCTAGGATTAACAGGAAAAAGCAAAAAATTTCAGAATTGCACCTTGCAATGTGGAGATATTACTGTTTGTGCATTTACAATATTCATTGATTTTTGCCATTGAAAAACATCGTTATTCATATACCAGAAATGTTTGAAGCTACTGACTGAAAGGAGCTGGCATCTCACTCTCTTTGAATCTTCTTTATCATGCTAGGATTAACAGGAAAAAGCAAAAAATTTCAGAATTGCACCTTGCAATGTGGAGATATTACTGTTTGTGCATTTACAATATTCATTGATTTTTGCCATTGAAAAACATGTTTTTCATATACCAGAAATGTTTGAAGCTACTGACTGAATGAAAGGAGCTGGCATCTCACTCTCTTTGAATCTTCTTTATCATGCTAGGATTAGCAGGAAAAAGCAAAAAATTTCAGAATTGCACCTTGCAATGTGGAGATATTACTGTTTGTGCATTTACAATATTCATTGATTTTTGCCATTGAAAAACATGTTTTTCATATACCAGAAATGTTTGAAGCTACTGACTGAATGAAAGGAGCTGGCATCTCACTCTCTTTGAATCTTCTTTATCATGCTAGGATTAGCAGGAAAAAGCAAAAAATTTCAGAATTGCACCTTGCAATGTGGAGATATTACTGTTTGTGCATTTACAATATTCATTGATTTTTGCCATTGAAAAACATGTTTTTCATATACCAGAAATGTTTGAAGCTACTGACTGAATGAAAGGAGCTGGCATCTCACTCTCTTTGAATCTTCTTTATCATGCTAGGATTAACAGGAAAAAGCAAAAAATTTCAGAATTGCACCTTGCAATGTGGAAATATTACTGTTTGTGCATTTACAATATTCATTGATTTTTGCCATTGAAAAACGTCCAGAAATGTTTGAAGCTACTGACTGAATGAAAGGAGCTGGCATCTCACTCTCTTTGAATCTTCTTTATCATGCTAGGATTAGCAGGAAAAAGCAAATTTTTCAGAATTGCACCTTGCAATGTGGAGATATTACTGTTTGTGCATTTACAATATTCATTGATTTTTGCCATTGAAAAACATGTTTTTCATATACCAGAAATGTTTGAAGCTACTGACTGAATGAAAGGAGCTGGCATCTCACTCTCTTTGAATCTTCTTTATCATGCTAGGATTAACAGGAAAAAGCAAAAAATTTCAGAATTGCACCTTGCAATGTGGAGATATTACTGTTTGTGCATTTACAATATTCATTGATTTTTGCCATTGAAAAACATGTTTTTCATATACCAGAAATGTTTGAAGCTACTGACTGAATGAAAGGAGCTGGCATCTCACTCTCTTTGAATCTTCTTTATCATGCTAGGATTAACAGGAAAAAGCAAAAAATTTCAGAATTGCACCTTGCAATGTGGAGATATTACTGTTTGTGCATTTACAATATTCATTGATTTTTGCCATTGAAAAACGTCCAGAAATGTTTGAAGCTACTGACTGAATGAAAGGAGCTGGCATCTCACTCTCTTTGAATCTTCTTTATCATGCTAGGATTAGCAGGAAAAAGCAAAAAATTTCAGAATTGCACCTTGCAATGTGGAGATATTACTGTTTGTGCATTTACAATATTCATTGATTTTTGCCATTGAAAAACATGTTTTTCATATACCAGAAATGTTTGAAGCTACTGACTGAATGAAAGGAGCTGGCATCTCACTCTCTTTGAATCTTCTTTATCATGCTAGGATTAGCAGGAAAAAGCAAAAAATTTCAGAATTGCACCTTGCAATGTGGAGATATTACTGTTTGTGCATTTACAATATTCATTGATTTTTGCCATTGAAAAACATCGTTATTCATATACCAGAAATGTTTGAAGCTACTGACTGAAAGGAGCTGGCATCTCACTCTCTTTGAATCTTCTTTATCATGCTAGGATTAACAGGAAAAAGCAAAAAATTTCAGAATTGCACCTTGCAATGTGGAGATATTACTGTTTGTGCATTTACAATATTCATTGATTTTTGCCATTGAAAAACATGTTTTTCATATACCAGAAATGTTTGAAGCTACTGACTGAATGAAAGGAGCTGGCATCTCACTCTCTTTGAATCTTCTTTATCATGCTAGGATTAGCTGGAAAAAGCAAAAAATTTCAGAATTGCACCTTGCAATGTGGAGATATTACTGTTTGTGCATTTACAATATTCATTGATTTTTGCCATTGAAAAACATGTTTTTCATATACCAGAAATGTTTGAAGCTACTGACTGAATGAAAGGAGCTGGCATCTCACTCTCTTTGAATCTTCTTTATCATGCTAGGATTAACAGGAAAAAGCAAAAAATTTCAGAATTGCACCTTGCAATGTGGAGATATTACTGTTTGTGCATTTACAATATTCATTGATTTTTGCCATTGAAAAACGTCCAGAAATGTTTGAAGCTACTGACTGAATGAAAGGAGCTGGCATCTCACTCTCTTTGAATCTTCTTTATCATGCTAGGATTAGCAGGAAAAAGCAAAAAATTTCAGAATTGCACCTTGCAATGTGGAGATATTACTGTTTGTGCATTTACAATAGTCATTGATTTTTGCCATTGAAAAACATGTTTTTCATATACCAGAAATGTTTGAAGCTATTGACTGAATGAAAGGAGCTGGCATCTCACTCTCTTTGAATCTTTTTATCATGCTAGTATTAACAGGAAAAAGCAAAAAATTTCAGAATTGCACCTTGCAATGTGGAAATATTACTGTTTGTGCATTTACAATATTCATTGATTTTTGCCATTGAAAAACGTCCAGAAATGTTTGAAGCTACTGACTGAATGAAAGGAGCTGGCATCTCACTCTCTTTGAATCTTCTTTATCATGCTAGGATTAGCAGGAAAAAGCAAAAAATTTCAGAATTGCACCTTGCAATGTGGAGATATTACTGTTTGTGCATTTACAATATTCATTGATTTTTGCCATTGAAAAACATGTTTTTCATATACCAGAAATGTTTGAAGCTACTGACTGAATGAAAGGAGCTGGCATCTCACTCTCTTTGAATCTTCTTTATCATGCTAGGATTAGCAGGAAAAAGCAAAAAATTTCAGAATTGCACCTTGCAATGTGGAGATATTACTGTTTGTGCATTTACAATATTCATTGATTTTTGCCATTGAAAAATATCGTTATTCATATACCAGAAATGTTTGAAGCTACTGACTGAAAGGAGCTGGCATCTCACTCTCTTTGAATCTTCTTTATCATGCTAGGATTAACAGGAAAAAGCAAAAAATTTCAGAATTGCACCTTGCAATGTGGAGATATTACTGTTTGTGCATTTACAATATTCATTGATTTTTGCCATTGAAAAACTTGTTTTTCATATACCAGAAATGTTTGAAGCTACTGACTGAATGAAAGGAGCTGGCATCTCACTCTCTTTGAATCTTCTTTATCATGCTAGGATTAGCAGGAAAAAGCAAAAAATTTCAGAATTGCACCTTGCAATGTGGAGATATTACTGTTTGTGCATTTACAATATTCATTGATTTTTGCCATTGAAAAACATGTTTTTCATATACCAGAAATGTTTGAAGCTACTGACTGAATGAAAGGAGCTGGCATCTCACTCTCTTTGAATCTTCTTTATCATGCTAGGATTAACAGGAAAAAGCAAAAAATTTCAGAATTGCACCTTGCAATGTGGAGATATTACTGTTTGTGCATTTACAATATTCATTGATTTTTGCCATTGAAAAACATCCAGAAATGTTTGAAGCTACTGACTGAATGAAAGGATCTGGCATCTCACTCTCTTTGAATCTTCTTTATCATGCTAGGATTAGCAGGAAAAAGCAAAAAATTTCAGAATTGCACCTTGCAATGTGGAGATATTACTGTTTGTGCATTTACAATATTCATTGATTTTTGCCATTGAAAAACATGTTTTTCATATACCAGAAATGTTTGAAGCTACTGACTGAATGAAAGGAGCTGGCATCTCACTCTCTTTGAATCTTCTTTATCATGCTAGGATTAACAGGAAAAAGCAAAAAATTTCAGAATTGCACCTTGCAATGTGGAGATATTACTGTTTGTGCATTTACAATATTCATTGATTTTTGCCATTGAAAAACGTCCAGAAATGTTTGAAGCTACTAACTGAATGAAAGGAGCTGGCATCTCACTCTCTTTGAATCTTCTTTATCATGCTAGGATTAGCAGGAAAAAGCAAAAAATTTCAGAATTGCACCTTGCAATGTGGAGATATTACTGTTTGTGCATTTACAATATTCATTGATTTTTGCCATTGAAAAACATGTTTTTCATATACCAGAAATGTTTGAAGCTACTGACTGAATGAAAGGAGCTGGCATCTCACTCTCTTTGAATCTTCTTTATCATGCTAGGATTAGCAGGAAAAAGCAAAAAATTTCAGAATTGCACCTTGCAATGTGGAGATATTACTGTTTGTGCATTTACAATATTCATTGATTTTTGCCATTGAAAAACATCGTTATTCATATACCAGAAATGTTTGAAGCTACTGACTGAAAGGAGCTGGCATCTCACTCTCTTTGAATCTTCTTTATCATGCTAGGATTAACAGGAAAAAGCAAAAAATTTCAGAATTGCATCTTGCAATGTGGAGATATTACTGTTTGTGCATTTACAATATTCATTGATTTTTGCCATTGAAAAACATGTTTTTCATATACCAGAAATGTTTGAAGCTACTGACTGAATGAAAGGAGCTGGCATCTCACTCTCTTTGAATCTTCTTTATCATGCTAGGATTAGCTGGAAAAAGCAAAAAATTTCAGAATTGCACCTTGCAATGTGGAGATATTACTGTTTGTGCATTTACAATATTCATTGATTTTTGCCATTGAAAAACATGTTTTTCATATACCAGAAATGTTTGAAGCTACTGACTGAATGAAAGGAGCTGGCATCTCACTCTCTTTGAATCTTCTTTATCATGCTAGGATTAACAGGAAAAAGCAAAAAATTTCAGAATTGCACCTTGCAATGTGGAGATATTACTGTTTGTGCATTTACAATATTCATTGATTTTTGCCATTGAAAAACGTCCAGAAATGTTTGAAGCTACTGACTGAATGAAAGGAGCTGGCATCTCACTCTCTTTGAATCTTCTTTATCATGCTAGGATTAGCAGGAAAAAGCAAAAAATTTCAGAATTGCACCTTGCAATGTGGAGATATTACTGTTTGTGCATTTACAATAGTCATTGATTTTTGCCATTGAAAAACATGTTTTTCATATACCAGAAATGTTTGAAGCTATTGACTGAATGAAAGGAGCTGGCATCTCACTCTCTTTGAATCTTTTTATCATGCTAGTATTAACAGGAAAAAGCAAAAAATTTCAGAATTGCACCTTGCAATGTGGAAATATTACTGTTTGTGCATTTACAATATTCATTGATTTTTGCCATTGAAAAACGTCCAGAAATGTTTGAAGCTACTGACTGAATGAAAGGAGCTGGCATCTCACTCTCTTTGAATCTTCTTTATCATGCTAGGATTAGCAGGAAAAAGCAAAAAATTTCAGAATTGCACCTTGCAATGTGGAGATATTACTGTTTGTGCATTTACAATATTCATTGATTTTTGCCATTGAAAAACATGTTTTTCATATACCAGAAATGTTTGAAGCTACTGACTGAATGAAAGGAGCTGGCATCTCACTCTCTTTGAATCTTCTTTATCATGCTAGGATTAGCAGGAAAAAGCAAAAAATTTCAGAATTGCACCTTGCAATGTGGAGATATTACTGTTTGTGCATTTACAATATTCATTGATTTTTGCCATTGAAAAATATCGTTATTCATATACCACAAATGTTTGAAGCTACTGACTGAAAGGAGCTGGCATCTCACTCTCTTTGAATCTTCTTTATCATGCTAGGATTAACAGGAAAAAGCAAAAAATTTCAGAATTGCACCTTGCAATGTGGAGATATTACTGTTTGTGCATTTACAATATTCATTGATTTTTGCCATTGAAAAACTTGTTTTTCATATACCAGAAATGTTTGAAGCTACTGACTGAATGAAAGGAGCTGGCATCTCACTCTCTTTGAATCTTCTTTATCATGCTAGGATTAGCAGGAAAAAGCAAAAAATTTCAGAATTGCACCTTGCAATGTGGAGATATTACTGTTTGTGCATTTACAATATTCATTGATTTTTGCCATTGAAAAACATGTTTTTCATATACCAGAAATGTTTGAAGCTACTGACTGAATGAAAGGAGCTGGCATCTCACTCTCTTTGAATCTTCTTTATCATGCTAGGATTAACAGGAAAAAGCAAAAAATTTCAGAATTGCACCTTGCAATGTGGAGATATTACTGTTTGTGCATTTACAATATTCATTGATTTTTGCCATTGAAAAACATCCAGAAATGTTTGAAGCTACTGACTGAATGAAAGGATCTGGCATCTCACTCTCTTTGAATCTTCTTTATCATGCTAGGATTAGCAGGAAAAAGCAAAAAATTTCAGAATTGCACCTTGCAATGTGGAGATATTACTGTTTGTGCATTTACAATATTCATTGATTTTTGCCATTGAAAAACATGTTTTTCATATACCAGAAATGTTTGAAGCTACTGACTGAATGAAAGGAGCTGGCATCTCACTCTCTTTGAATCTTCTTTATCATGCTAGGATTAGCAGGAAAAAGCAAAAAATTTCAGAATTGCACCTTGCAATGGGGAGATATTACTGTTTGTGCATTTACAATATTCATTGATTTTTGCCATTGAAAAACATGTTTTTCATATACCAGAAATGTTTGAAGCTACTGACTGAATGAAAGGAGCTGGCATCTCACTCTCTTTGAATCTTCTTTATCATGCTAGGATTAACAGGAAAAAGCAAAAAATTTCAGAATTGCACCTTGCAATGTGGAGATATTACTGTTTGTGCATTTACAATATTCATTGATTTTTGCCATTGAAAAACGTCCAGAAATGTTTGAAGCTACTGACTGAATGAAAGGAGCTGGCATCTCACTCTCTTTGAATCTTCTTTATCATGCTAGGATTAGCAGGAAAAAGCAAAAAAATTCAGAATTGCACCTTGCAATGTGGAGATATTACTGTTTGTGCATTTACAATATTCATTGATTTTTGCCATTGAAAAACGTTTTTCATATACCAGAAATGTTTGAAGCTACTGACTGAATGAAAGGAGCTGGCATCTCACTCTCTTTGAATCTTCTTTATCATGCTAGGATTAGCAGGAAAAAGCAAAAAATTTCAGAATTGCACCTTGCAATGTGGAGATATTACTGTTTGTGCATTTACAATATTCATTGATTTTTGCCATTGAAAAACGTCCAGAAATGTTTGAAGCTACTGACTGAATGAAAGGAGGTGGCATCTCACTCTCTTTGAATCTTCTTTATCATGCTAGGATTAACAGGAAAAAGCAAAAAATTTCAGAATTGCACCTTGCAATGTGGAGATATTACTGTTTGTGCATTTACAATATTCATTGATTTTTGCCATTGAAAAACATGTTTTTCATATACCAGAAATGTTTGAAGCTACTGACTGAATGAAAGGAGCTGGCATCTCACTCTCTTTGAATCTTCTTTATCATGCTAGGATTAACAGGAAAAAGCAAAAAATTTCAGAATTGCACCTTGCAATGTGGAGATATTACTGTTTGTGCATTTACAATATTCATTGATTTTTGCCATTGAAAAACATGTTTTTCATATACCAGAAATGTTTGAAGCTACTGACTGAATGAAAGGAGCTGGCATCTCACTCTTTTTGAATCTTCTTTATCATGCTAGGATTAGCAGGAAAAAGCAAAAAATTTCAGAATTGCACCTTGCAATGTGGAGATATTACTGTTTGTGCATTTACAATATTCATTGATTTTTGCCATTGAAAAACATGTTTTTCATATACCAGAAATGTTTGAAGCTACTGACTGAATGAAAGGAGCTGGCATCTCACTCTCTTTGAATCTTCTTTATCATGCTAGGATTAACAGGAAAAAGCAAAAAATTTCAGAATTGCACCTTGCAATGTGGAGATATTACTGTTTGTGCATTTACAATATTCATTGATTTTTGCCATTGAAAAACGTCCAGAAATGTTTGAAGCTACTGACTGAATGAAAGGAGCTGGCATCTCACTCTCTTTGAATCTTCTTTATCATGCTAGGATTAGCAGGAAAAAGCAAAAAATTTCAGAATTGCACCTTGCAATGTGGAGATATTACTGTTTGTGCATTTACAATATTCATTGATTTTTGCCATTGAAAAACATGTTTTTCATATACCAGAAATGTTTGAAGCTACTGACTGAATGAAAGGAGCTGGCATCTCACTCTCTTTGAATCTTCTTTATCATGCTAGGATTAGCAGGAAAAAGCAAAAAATTTCAGAATTGCACCTTGCAATGTGGAGATATTATTGTTTGTGCATTTACAATATTCATTGATTTTTGCCATTGAAAAACATGTTTTTCATATACCAGAAATGTTTGAAGCTACTGACTGAATGAAAGGAGCTGGCATCTCACTCTCTTTGAATCTTCTTTATCATGCTAGGATTAACAGGAAAAAGCAAAAAATTTCAGAATTGCACCTTGCAATGTGGAGATATTACTGTTTGTGCATTTACAATATTCATTGATTTTTGCCATTGAAAAACATGTTTTTCATATACCAGAAATGTTTGAAGCTACTGACTGAATGAAAGGAGCTGGCATCTCACTCTCTTTGAATCTTCTTTATCATGCTAGGATTAACAGGAAAAAGCAAAAAATTTCAGAATTGCACTTGCAATGTGGAGATATTACTGTTTGTGCATTTACAATATTCATTGATTTTTGCCATTGAAAAACGTCCAGAAATGTTTGAAGCTACTGACTGAATGAAAGGAGCTGGCATCTCACTCTCTTTGAATCTTCTTTATCATGCTAGGATTAACAGGAAAAAGCAAAAAATTTCAGAATTGCACCTTGCAATGTGGAGATATTACTGTTTGTGCATTTACAATATTCATTGATTTTTGCCATTGAAAAACGTCCAGAAATGTTTGAAGCTACTGACTGAATGAAAGGAGCTGGCATCTCACTCTCTTTGAATCTTCTTTATCATGCTAGGATTAGCAGGAAAAAGCAAAAAATTTCAGAATTGCACCTTGCAATGTGGAGATATTACTGTTTGTGCATTTACAATATTCATTGATTTTTGCCATTGAAAAACATGTTTTTCATATACCAGAAATGTTTGAAGCTACTGACTGAATGAAAGGAGCTGGCATCTCACTCTCTTTGAATCTTCTTTATCATGCTAGGATTAGCAGGAAAAAGCAAAAAATTTCAGAATTGCATCTTGCAATGTGGAGATATTACTGTTTGTGCATTTACAATATTCATTGATTTTTGCCATTGAAAAACATGTTTTTCATATACCAGAAATGTTTGAAGCTACTGAATGAAAGGAGCAGGCATCTCACTCTCTTTGAATCTTTTTATCATGCCAGTATTAACAGGAAAAAGCAAAAAATTTCAGAATTGCACCTTGCAATGTGGAAATATTACTGTTTGTGCATTTACAATATTCATTGATTTTTGCCATTGAAAAACGTCCAGAAATGTTTGAAGCTACTGACTGAATGAAAGGAGCTGGCATCTCACTCTCTTTGAATCTTCTTTATCATGCTAGGATTAGCAGGAAAAAGCAAAAAATTTCAGAATTGCACCTTGCAATGTGGAGATATTACTGTTTGTGCATTTACAATATTCATTGATTTTTGCCATTGAAAAACATGTTTTTCATATACCAGAAATGTTTGAAGCTACTGACTGAATGAAAGGAGCTGGCATCTCACTCTCTTTGAATCTTCTTTATCATGCTAGGATTAGCAGGAAAAAGCAAAAAATTTCAGAATTGCACCTTGCAATGTGGAGATATTACTGTTTGTGCATTTACAATATTCATTGATTTTTGCCATTGAAAAATATCGTTATTCATATACCAGAAATGTTTGAAGCTACTGACTGAAAGGAGCTGGCATCTCACTCTCTTTGAATCTTCTTTATCATGCTAGGATTAACAGGAAAAAGCAAAAAATTTCAGAATTGCACCTTGCAATGTGGAGATATTACTGTTTGTGCATTTACAATATTCATTGATTTTTGCCATTGAAAAACTTGTTTTTCATATACCAGAAATGTTTGAAGCTACTGACTGAATGAAAGGAGCTGGCATCTCACTCTCTTTGAATCTTCTTTATCATGCTAGGATTAGCAGGAAAAAGCAAAAAATTTCAGAATTGCACCTTGCAATGTGGAGATATTACTGTTTGTGCATTTACAATATTCATTGATTTTTGCCATTGAAAAACATGTTTTTCATATACCAGAAATGTTTGAAGCTACTGACTGAATGAAAGGAGCTGGCATCTCACTCTCTTTGAATCTTCTTTATCATGCTAGGATTAACAGGAAAAAGCAAAAAATTTCAGAATTGCACCTTGCAATGTGGAGATATTACTGTTTGTGCATTTACAATATTCATTGATTTTTGCCATTGAAAAACATCCAGAAATGTTTGAAGCTACTGACTGAATGAAAGGATCTGGCATCTCACTCTCTTTGAATCTTCTTTATCATGCTAGGATTAGCAGGAAAAAGCAAAAAATTTCAGAATTGCACCTTGCAATGTGGAGATATTACTGTTTGTGCATTTACAATATTCATTGATTTTTGCCATTGAAAAACATGTTTTTCATATACCAGAAATGTTTGAAGCTACTGACTGAATGAAAGGAGCTGGCATCTCACTCTCTTTGAATCTTCTTTATCATGCTAGGATTAGCAGGAAAAAGCAAAAAATTTCAGAATTGCACCTTGCAATGTGGAGATATTACTGTTTGTGCATTTACAATATTCATTGATTTTTGCCATTGAAAAACATGTTTTTCATATACCAGAAATGTTTGAAGCTACTGACTGAATGAAAGGAGCTGGCATCTCACTCTCTTTGAATCTTCTTTATCATGCTAGGATTAACAGGAAAAAGCAAAAAATTTCAGAATTGCACCTTGCAATGTGGAGATATTACTGTTTGTGCATTTACAATATTCATTGATTTTTGCCATTGAAAAACGTCCAGAAATGTTTGAAGCTACTGACTGAATGAAAGGAGCTGGCATCTCACTCTCTTTGAATCTTCTTTATCATGCTAGGATTAGCAGGAAAAAGCAAAAAATTTCAGAATTGCACCTTGCAATGTGGAGATATTACTGTTTGTGCATTTACAATATTCATTGATTTTTGCCATTGAAAAACATGTTTTTCATATACCAGAAATGTTTGAAGCTACTGACTGAATGAAAGGAGCTGGCATCTCACTCTCTTTGAATCTTCTTTATCATGCTAGGATTAGCAGGAAAAAGCAAAAAATTTCAGAATTGCACCTTGCAATGTGGAGATATTACTGTTTGTGCATTTACAATATTCATTGATTTTTGCCATTGAAAAACATGTTTTTCATATACCAGAAATGTTTGAAGCTACTGACTGAATGAAAGGAGCTGGCATCTCACTCTCTTTGAATCTTCTTTATCATGCTAGGATTAACAGGAAAAAGCAAACAATTTCAGAATTGCACCTTGCAATGTGGAGATATTACTGTTTGTGCATTTACAATATTCATTGATTTTTGCCATTGAAAAACGTCCAGAAATGTTTGAAGCTACTGACTGAATGAAAGGAGCTGGCATCTCACTCTCTTTGAATCTTCTTTATCATGCTAGGATTAGCAGGAAAAAGCAAAAAATTTCAGAATTGCACCTTGCAATGTGGAGATATTACTGTTTGTGCATTTACAATATTCATTGATTTTTGCCATTGAAAAACATGTTTTTCATATACCAGAAATGTTTGAAGCTACTGACTGAATGAAAGGAGCTGGCATCTCACTCTCTTTGAATCTTCTTTATCATGCTAGGATTAGCAGGAAAAAGCAAAAAATTTCAGAATTGCACCTTGCAATGTGGAGATATTACTGTTTGTGCATTTACAATATTCATTGATTTTTGCCATTGAAAAACATGTTTTTCATATACCAGAAATGTTTGAAGCTACTGACTGAATGAAAGGAGCTGGCATCTCACTCTCTTTGAATCTTCTTTATCATGCTAGGATTAACAGGAAAAAGCAAAAAATTTCAGAATTGCACCTTGCAATGTGGAGATATTACTGTTTGTGCATTTACAATATTCATTGATTTTTGCCATTGAAAAACGTCCAGAAATGTTTGAAGCTACTGACTGAATGAAAGGAGCTGGCATCTCACTCTCTTTGAATCTTCTTTATCATGCTAGGATTAGCAGGAAAAAGCAAAAAATTTCAGAATTGCACCTTGCAATGTGGAGATATTACTGTTTGTGCATTTACAATATTCATTGATTTTTGCCATTGAAAAACATGTTTTTCATATACCAGAAATGTTTGAAGCTACTGACTGAATGAAAGGAGCTGGCATCTCACTCTCTTTGAATCTTCTTTATCATGCTAGGATTAACAGGAAAAAGCAAAAAATTTCAGAATTGCACCTTGCAATGTGGAGATATTACTGTTTGTGCATTTACAATATTCATTGATTTTTGCCATTGAAAAACGTCCAGAAATGTTTGAAGCTACTGACTGAATGAAAGGAGGTGGCATCTCACTCTCTTTGAATCTTCTTTATCATGCTAGGATTAGCAGGAAAAAGCAAAAAATTTCAGAATTGCACCTTGCAATGTGGAGATATTACTGTTTGTGCATTTACAATATTCATTGATTTTTGCCATTGAAAAACATGTTTTTCATATACCAGAAATGTTTGAAGCTACTGACTGAATGAAAGGAGCTGGCATCTCACTCTCTTTGAATCTTCTTTATCATGCTAGGATTAACAGGAAAAAGCAAAAAATTTCAGAATTGCACCTTGCAATGTGGAGATATTACTGTTTGTGCATTTACAATATTCATTGATTTTTGCCATTGAAAAACGTCCAGAAATGTTTGAAGCTACTGACTGAATGAAAGGAGCTGGCATCTCACTCTCTTTGAATCTTCTTTATCATGCTAGGATTAGCAGGAAAAAGCAAAAAATTTCAGAATTGCACCTTGCAATGTGGAGATATTACTGTTTGTGCATTTACAATATTCATTGATTTTTGCCATTGAAAAACATGTTTTTCATATACCAGAAATGTTTGAAGCTACTGACTGAATGAAAGGAGCTGGCATCTCACTCTCTTTGAATCTTCTTTATCATGCTAGGATTAGCAGGAAAAAGCAAAAAATTTCAGAATTGCACCTTGCAATGTGGAGATATTACTGTTTGTGCATTTACAATATTCATTGATTTTTGCCATTGAAAAACATCGTTATTCATATACCAGAAATGTTTGAAGCTACTGACTGAAAGGAGCTGGCATCTCACTCTCTTTGAATCTTCTTTATCATGCTAGGATTAACAGGAAAAAGCAAAAAATTTCAGAATTGCACCTTGCAATGTGGAGATATTACTGTTTGTGCATTTACAATATTCATTGATTTTTGCCATTGAAAAACATGTTTTTCATATACCAGAAATGTTTGAAGCTACTGACTGAATGAAAGGAGCTGGCATCTCACTCTCTTTGAATCTTCTTTATCATGCTAGGATTAGCACGAAAAAGCAAAAAATTTCAGAATTGCACCTTGCAATGTGGAGATATTACTGTTTGTGCATTTACAATATTCATTGATTTTTGCCATTGAAAAACATCGTTATTCATATACCAGAAATGTTTGAAGCTACTGACTGAAAGGAGCTGGCATCTCACTCTCTTTGAATCTTCTTTATCATGCTAGGATTAACAGGAAAAAGCAAAAAATTTCAGAATTGCACCTTGCAATGTGGAGATATTACTGTTTGTGCATTTACAATATTCATTGATTTTTGCCATTGAAAAACATGTTTTTCATATACCAGAAATGTTTGAAGCTACTGACTGAATGAAAGGAGCTGGCATCTCACTCTCTTTGAATCTTCTTTATCATGCTAGGATTAGCAGGAAAAAGCAAAAAATTTCAGAATTGCACCTTGCAATGTGGAGATATTACTGTTTGTGCATTTACAATATTCATTGATTTTTGCCATTGAAAAACATGTTTTTCATATACCAGAAATGTTTGAAGCTACTGACTGAATGAAAGGAGCTGGCATCTCACTCTCTTTGAATCTTCTTTATCATGCTAGGATTAACAGGAAAAAGCAAAAAATTTCAGAATTGCACCTTGCAATGTGGAGATATTACTGTTTGTGCATTTACAATATTCATTGACTTTTGCCATTGAAAAACGTCCAGAAATGTTTGAAGCTACTGACTGAATGAAAGGAGCTGGCATCTCACTCTCTTTGAATCTTCTTTATCATGCTAGGATTAGCAGGAAAAAACAAAAAATTTCAGAATTGCACCTTGCAATGTGGAGATATTACTGTTTGTGCATTTACAATATTCATTGATTTTTGCCATTGAAAAACATGTTTTTCATATACCAGAAATGTTTGAAGCTACTGACTGAATGAAAGGAGCTGGCATCTCACTCTCTTTGAATCTTCTTTATCATGCTAGGATTAGCAGGAAAAAGCCAAAAATTTCAGAATTGCACCTTGCAATGTGGAGATATTACTGTTTGTGCATTTACAATATTCATTGATTTTTGCCATTGAAAAACATGTTTTTCATATACCAGAAATGTTTGAAGCTACTGACTGAATGAAAGGAGCTGGCATCTCACTCTCTTTGAATCTTCTTTATCATGCTAGGATTAACAGGAAAAAGCAAAAAATTTCAGAATTGCACCTTGCAATGTGGAGATATTACTGTTTGTGCATTTACAATATTCATTGATTTTTGCCATTGAAAAACGTCCAGAAATGTTTGAAGCTACTGACTGAATGAAAGGAGCTGGCATCTCACTCTCTTTGAATCTTCTTTATCATGCTAGGATTAGCAGGAAAAAGCAAAAAATTTCAGAATTGCACCTTGCAATGTGGAGATATTACTGTTTGTGCATTTACAATATTCATTGATTTTTGCCATTGAAAAACGTTTTTCATATACCAGAAATGTTTGAAGCTACTGACTGAATGAAAGGAGCTGGCATCTCACTCTCTTTGAATCTTCTTTATCATGCTAGGATTAGCAGGAAAAAGCAAAAAATTTCAGAATTGCACCTTGCAATGTGGAGATATTACTGTTTGTGCATTTACAATATTCATTGATTTTTGCCATTGAAAAACATGTTTTTCATATACCAGAAATGTTTGAAGCTACTGACTGAATGAAAGGAGCTGGCATCTCACTCTCTTTGAATCTTCTTTATCATGCTAGGATTAACAGGAAAAAGCAAAAAATTTCAGAATTGCACCTTGCAATGTGGAGATATTACTGTTTGTGCATTTACAATATTCATTGATTTTTGCCATTGAAAAACGTCCAGAAATGTTTGAAGCTACTGACTGAATGAAAGGAGCTGGCATCTCACTCTCTTTGAATCTTCTTTATCATGCTAGGATTAGCAGGAAAAAGCAAAAAATTTCAGAATTGCACCTTGCAATGTGGAGATATTACTGTTTGTGCATTTACAATATTCATTGATTTTTGCCATTGAAAAACATGTTTTTCATATACCAGAAATGTTTGAAGCTACTGACTGAATGAAAGGAGCTGGCATCTCACTCTCTTTGAATCTTCTTTATCATGCTAGGATTAACAGGAAAAAGCAAAAAATTTCAGAATTGCACCTTGCAATGTGGAGATATTACTGTTTGTGCATTTACAATATTCATTGATTTTTGCCATTGAAAAACGTCCAGAAATGTTTGAAGCTACTGACTGAATGAAAGGAGCTGGCATCTCACTCTCTTTGAATCTTCTTTATCATGCTAGGATTAGCAGGAAAAAGCAAAAAATTTCAGAATTGCACCTTGCAATGTGGAGATATTACTGTTTGTGCATTTACAATATTCATTGATTTTTGCCATTGAAAAACATGTTTTTCATATACCAGAAATGTTTGAAGCTACTGACTGAATGAAAGGAGCTGGCATCTCACTCTCTTTGAATCTTATTTATCATGCTAGGATTAGCAGGAAAAAGCAAAAAATTTCAGAATTGCACCTTGCAATGTGGAGATATTACTGTTTGTGCATTTACAATATTCATTGATTTTTGCCATTGAAAAACATCGTTATTCATATACCAGAAATGTTTGAAGCTACTGACTGAAAGGAGCTGGCATCTCACTCTCTTTGAATCTTCTTTATCATGCTAGGATTAACAGGAAAAAGCAAAAAATTTCAGAATTGCACCTTGCAATGTGGAGATATTACTGTTTGTGCATTTACAATATTCATTGATTTTTGCCATTGAAAAACGTTTTTCATATACCAGAAATGTTTGAAGCTACTGACTGAATGAAAGGAGCTGGCATCTCACTCTCTTTGAATCTTCTTTATCATGCTAGGATTAGCAGGAAAAAGCAAAAAATTTCAGAATTGCACCTTGCAATGTGGAGATATTACTGTTTGTGCATTTACAATATTCATTGATTTTTGCCATTGAAAAACATGTTTTTCATATACCAGAAATGTTTGAAGCTACTGACTGAATGAAAGGAGCTGGCATCTCACTCTCTTTGAATCTTCTTTATCATGCTAGGATTAACAGGAAAAAGCAAAAAATTTCAGAATTGCACCTTGCAATGTGGAGATATTACTGTTTGTGCATTTACAATATTCATTGATTTTTGCCATTGAAAAACGTCCAGAAATGTTTGAAGCTACTGACTGAATGAAAGGAGCTGGCATCTCACTCTCTTTGAATCTTCTTTATCATGCTAGGATTAGCAGGAAAAAGCAAAAAATTTCAGAATTGCACCTTGCAATGTGGAGATATTACTGTTTGTGCATTTACAATATTCATTGATTTTTGCCATTGAAAAACATGTTTTTCATATACCAGAAATGTTTGAAGCTACTGACTGAATGAAAGGAGCTGGCATCTCACTCTCTTTGAATCTTCTTTATCATGCTAGGATTAACAGGAAAAAGCAAAAAATTTCAGAATTGCACCTTGCAATGTGGAGATATTACTGTTTGTGCATTTACAATATTCATTGATTTTTGCCATTGAAAAACGTCCAGAAATGTTTGAAGCTACTGACTGAATGAAAGGAGCTGGCATCTCACTCTCTTTGAATCTTCTTTATCATGCTAGGATTAGCAGGAAAAAGCAAAAAATTTCAGAATTGCACCTTGCAATGTGGAGATATTACTGTTTGTGCATTTACAATATTCATTGATTTTTGCCATTGAAAAACATGTTTTTCATATACCAGAAATGTTTGAAGCTACTGACTGAATGAAAGGAGCTGGCATCTCACTCTCTTTGAATCTTATTTATCATGCTAGGATTAGCAGGAAAAAGCAAAAAATTTCAGAATTGCACCTTGCAATGTGGAGATATTACTGTTTGTGCATTTACAATATTCATTGATTTTTGCCATTGAAAAACATCGTTATTCATATACCAGAAATGTTTGAAGCTACTGACTGAAAGGAGCTGGCATCTCACTCTCTTTGAATCTTCTTTATCATGCTAGGATTAACAGGAAAAAGCAAAAAATTTCAGAATTGCACCTTGCAATGTGGAGATATTACTGTTTGTGCATTTACAATATTCATTGATTTTTGCCATTGAAAAACATGTTTTTCATATACCAGAAATGTTTGAAGCTACTGACTGAATGAAAGGAGCTGGCATCTCACTCTCTTTGAATCTTCTTTATCATGCTAGGATTAGCAGGAAAAAGCAAAAAATTTCAGAATTGCACCTTGCAATGTGGAGATATTACTGTTTGTGCATTTACAATATTCATTGATTTTTGCCATTGAAAAACATGTTTTTCATATACCAGAAATGTTTGAAGCTACTGACTGAATGAAAGGAGCTGGCATCTCACTCTCTTTGAATCTTCTTTATCATGCTAGGATTAACAGGAAAAAGCAAAAAATTTCAGAATTGCACCTTGCAATGTGGAGATATTACTGTTTGTGCATTTACAATATTCATTGATTTTTGCCATTGAAAAACGTCCAGAAATGTTTGAAGCTACTGACTGAATGAAAGGAGCTGGCATCTCACTCTCTTTGAATCTTCTTTATCATGCTAGGATTAGCAGGAAAAAGCAAAAAATTTCAGAATTGCACCTTGCAATGTGGAGATATTACTGTTTGTGCATTTACAATATTCATTGATTTTTGCCATTGAAAAACATGTTTTTCATATACCAGAAATGTTTGAAGCTACTGACTGAATGAAAGGAGCTGGCATCTCACTCTCTTTGAATCTTCTTTATCATGCTAGGATTAGCAGGAAAAAGCAAAAAATTTCAGAATTGCACCTTGCAATGTGGAGATATTACTGTTTGTGCATTTACAATATTCATTGATTTTTGCCATTGAAAAACATGTTTTTCATATACCAGAAATGTTTGAAGCTACTGACTGAATGAAAGGAGCTGGCATCTCACTCTCTTTGAATCTTCTTTATCATGCTAGGATTAACAGGAAAAAGCAAAAAATTTCAGAATTGCACCTTGCAATGTGGAGATATTACTGTTTGTGCATTTACAATATTCATTGATTTTTGCCATTGAAAAACGTCCAGAAATGTTTGAAGCTACTGACTGAATGAAAGGAGCTGGCATCTCACTCTCTTTGAATCTTCTTTATCATGCTAGGATTAGCAGGAAAAAGCAAAAAATTTCAGAATTGCAGTTTGCAATGTGGAGATATTACTGTTTGTGCATTTACAATATTCATTGATTTTTGCCATTGAAAAACGTTTTTCATATACCAGAAATGTTTGAAGCTACTGACTGAATGAAAGGAGCTGGCATCTCACTCTCTTTGAATCTTCTTTATCATGCTAGGATTAGCAGGAAAAAGCAAAAAATTTCAGAATTGCACCTTGCAATGTGGAGATATTACTGTTTGTGCATTTACAATATTCATTGATTTTTGCCATTGAAAAACATGTTTTTCATATACCAGAAATGTTTGAAGCTACTGACTGAATGAAAGGAGCTGGCATCTCACTCTCTTTGAATCTTCTTTATCATGCTAGGATTAGCAGGAAAAAGCAAAAAATTTCAGAATTGCACCTTGCAATGTGGAGATATTACTGTTTGTGCATTTACAATATTCATAGATTTTTGCCATTGAAAAATATCGTTATTCATATACCACAAATGTTTGAAGCTACTGACTGAAAGGAGCTGGCATCTCACTCTCTTTGAATCTTCTTTATCATGCTAGGATTAACAGGAAAAAGCAAAAAATTTCAGAATTGCACCTTGCAATGTGGAGATATTACTGTTTGTGCATTTACAATATTCATTGATTTTTGCCATTGAAAAACTTGTTTTTCATATACCAGAAATGTTTGAAGCTACTGACTGAATGAAAGGAGCTGGCATCTCACTCTCTTTGAATCTTCTTTATCATGCTAGGATTAGCAGGAAAAAGCAAAAAATTTCAGAATTGCACCTTGCAATGTGGAGATATTACTGTTTGTGCATTTACAATATTCATTGATTTTTGCCATTGAAAAACATGTTTTTCATATACCAGAAATGTTTGAAGCTACTGACTGAATGAAAGGAGCTGGCATCTCACTCTCTTTGAATCTTCTTTATCATGCTAGGATTAACAGGAAAAAGCAAAAAATTTCAGAATTGCACCTTGCAATGTGGAGATATTACTGTTTGTGCATTTACAATATTCATTGATTTTTGCCATTGAAAAACATCCAGAAATGTTTGAAGCTACTGACTGAATGAAAGGATCTGGCATCTCACTCTCTTTGAATCTTCTTTATCATGCTAGGATTAGCAGGAAAAAGCAAAAAATTTCAGAATTGCACCTTGCAATGTGGAGATATTACTGTTTGTGCATTTACAATATTCATTGATTTTTGCCATTGAAAAACATGTTTTTCATATACCAGAAATGTTTGAAGCTACTGACTGAATGAAAGGAGCTGGCATCTCACTCTCTTTGAATCTTCTTTATCATGCTAGGATTAGCAGGAAAAAGCAAAAAATTTCAGAATTGCACCTTGCAATGGGGAGATATTACTGTTTGTGCATTTACAATATTCATTGATTTTTGCCATTGAAAAACATGTTTTTCATATACCAGAAATGTTTGAAGCTACTGACTGAATGAAAGGAGCTGGCATCTCACTCTCTTTGAATCTTCTTTATCATGCTAGGATTAACAGGAAAAAGCAAAAAATTTCAGAATTGCACCTTGCAATGTGGAGATATTACTGTTTGTGCATTTACAATATTCATTGATTTTTGCCATTGAAAAACGTCCAGAAATGTTTGAAGCTACTGACTGAATGAAAGGAGCTGGCATCTCACTCTCTTTGAATCTTCTTTATCATGCTAGGATTAGCAGGAAAAAGCAAAAAATTTCAGAATTGCACCTTGCAATGTGGAGATATTACTGTTTGTGCATTTACAATATTCATTGATTTTTGCCATTGAAAAACGTTTTTCATATACCAGAAATGTTTGAAGCTACTGACTGAATGAAAGGAGCTGGCATCTCACTCTCTTTGAATCTTCTTTATCATGCTAGGATTAGCAGGAAAAAGCAAAAAATTTCAGAATTGCACCTTGCAATGTGGAGATATTACTGTTTGTGCATTTACAATATTCATTGATTTTTGCCATTGAAAAACGTCCAGAAATGTTTGAAGCTACTGACTGAATGAAAGGAGGTGGCATCTCACTCTCTTTGAATCTTCTTTATCATGCTAGGATTAACAGGAAAAAGCAAAAAATTTCAGAATTGCACCTTGCAATGTGGAGATATTACTGTTTGTGCATTTACAATATTCATTGATTTTTGCCATTGAAAAACATGTTTTTCATATACCAGAAATGTTTGAAGCTACTGACTGAATGAAAGGAGCTGGCATCTCACTCTCTTTGAATCTTCTTTATCATGCTAGGATTAACAGGAAAAAGCAAAAAATTTCAGAATTGCACCTTGCAATGTGGAGATATTACTGTTTGTGCATTTACAATATTCATTGATTTTTGCCATTGAAAAACATGTTTTTCATATACCAGAAATGTTTGAAGCTACTGACTGAATGAAAGGAGCTGGCATCTCACTCTCTTTGAATCTTCTTTATCATGCTAGGATTAGCAGGAAAAAGCAAAAAATTTCAGAATTGCACCTTGCAATGTGGAGATATTACTGTTTGTGCATTTACAATATTCATTGATTTTTGCCATTGAAAAACATGTTTTTCATATACCAGAAATGTTTGAAGCTACTGACTGAATGAAAGGAGCTGGCATCTCACTCTCTTTGAATCTTCTTTATCATGCTAGGATTAACAGGAAAAAGCAAAAAATTTCAGAATTGCACCTTGCAATGTGGAGATATTACTGTTTGTGCATTTACAATATTCATTGATTTTTGCCATTGAAAAACGTCCAGAAATGTTTGAAGCTACTGACTGAATGAAAGGAGCTGGCATCTCACTCTCTTTGAATCTTCTTTATCATGCTAGGATTAGCAGGAAAAAGCAAAAAATTTCAGAATTGCACCTTGCAATGTGGAGATATTACTGTTTGTGCATTTACAATATTCATTGATTTTTGCCATTGAAAAACATGTTTTTCATATACCAGAAATGTTTGAAGCTACTGACTGAATGAAAGGAGCTGGCATCTCACTCTCTTTGAATCTTCTTTATCATGCTAGGATTAGCAGGAAAAAGCAAAAAATTTCAGAATTGCACCTTGCAATGTGGAGATATTATTGTTTGTGCATTTACAATATTCATTGATTTTTGCCATTGAAAAACATGTTTTTCATATACCAGAAATGTTTGAAGCTACTGACTGAATGAAAGGAGCTGGCATCTCACTCTCTTTGAATCTTCCTTATCATGCTAGGATTAACAGGAAAAAGCAAAAAATTTCAGAATTGCACCTTGCAATGTGGAGATATTACTGTTTGTGCATTTACAATATTCATTGATTTTTGCCATTGAAAAACGTCCAGAAATGTTTGAAGCTACTGACTGAATGAAAGGAGCTGGCATCTCACTCTCTTTGAATCTTCTTTATCATGCTAGGATTAGCAGGAAAAAGCAAAAAATTTCAGAATTGCACCTTGCAATGTGGAGATATTACTGTTTGTGCATTTACAATATTCATTGATTTTTGCCATTGAAAAACATGTTTTTCATATACCAGAAATGTTTGAAGCTACTGACTGAATGAAAGGAGCTGGCATCTCACTCTCTTTGAATCTTCTTTATCATGCTAGGATTAACAGGAAAAAGCAAAAAATTTCAGAATTGCACTTGCAATGTGGAGATATTACTGTTTGTGCATTTACAATATTCATTGATTTTTGCCATTGAAAAACGTCCAGAAATGTTTGAAGCTACTGACTGAATGAAAGGAGCTGGCATCTCACTCTCTTTTGAATCTTCTTTATCATGCTAGGATTAACAGGAAAAAGCAAAAAATTTCAGAATTGCACCTTGCAATGTGGAGATATTACTGTTTGTGCATTTACAATATTCATTGATTTTTGCCATTGAAAAACGTCCAGAAATGTTTGAAGCTACTGACTGAATGAAAGGAGCTGGCATCTCACTCTCTTTGAATCTTCTTTATCATGCTAGGATTAGCAGGAAAAAGCAAAAAATTTCAGAATTGCACCTTGCAATGTGGAGATATTACTGTTTGTGCATTTACAATATTCATTGATTTTTGCCATTGAAAAACATGTTTTTCATATACCAGAAATGTTTGAAGCTACTGACTGAATGAAAGGAGCTGGCATCTCACTCTCTTTGAATCTTCTTTATCATGCTAGGATTAGCAGGAAAAAGCAAAAAATTTCAGAATTGCACCTTGCAATGTGGAGATATTACTGTTTGTGCATTTACAATATTCATTGATTTTTGCCATTGAAAAACATGTTTTTCATATACCAGAAATGTTTGAAGCTACTGACTGAATGAAAGGAGCTGGCATCTCACTCTCTTTGAATCTTTTTATCATGCTAGGATTAACAGGAAAAAGCAAAAAATTTCAGAATTGCACCTTGCAATGTGGAAATATTACTGTTTGTGCATTTACAATATTCATTGATTTTTGCCATTGAAAAACGTCCAGAAATGTTTGAAGCTACTGACTGAATGAAAGGAGCTGGCATCTCACTCTCTTTGAATCTTCTTTATCATGCTAGGATTAGCAGGAAAAAGCAAAAAATTTCAGAATTGCACCTTGCAATGTGGAGATATTACTGTTTGTGCATTTACAATATTCATTGATTTTTGCCATTGAAAAACATGTTTTTCATATACCAGAAATGTTTGAAGCTACTGACTGAATGAAAGGAGCTGGCATCTCACTCTCTTTGAATCTTCTTTATCATGCTAGGATTAGCAGGAAAAAGCAAAAAATTTCAGAATTGCACCTTGCAATGTGGAGATATTACTGTTTGTGCATTTACAATATTCATTGATTTTTGCCATTGAAAATATCGTTATTCATATACCAGAAATGTTTGAAGCTACTGACTGATGAAAGGAGCTGGCATCTCACTCTCTTTGAATCTTCTTTATCATGCTAGGATTAACAGGAAAAAGCAAAAAATTTCAGAATTGCACCTTGCAATGTGGAGATATTACTGTTTGTGCATTTACAATATTCATTGATTTTTGCCATTGAAAAACATGTTTTTCATATACCAGAAATGTTTGAAGCTACTGACTGAATGAAAGGAGCTGGCATCTCACTCTCTTTGAATCTTCTTTATCATGCTAGGATTAGCAGGAAAAAGCAAAAAATTTCAGAATTGCACCTTGCAATGTGGAGATATTACTGTTTGTGCATTTACAATATTCATTGATTTTTGCCATTGAAAAACATGTTTTTCATATACCAGAAATGTTTGAAGCTACTGACTGAATGAAAGGAGCTGGCATCTCACTCTCTTTGAATCTTCTTTATCATGCTAGGATTAACAGGAAAAAGCAAAAAATTTCAGAATTGCACCTTGCAATGTGGAGATATTACTGTTTGTGCATTTACAATATTCATTGATTTTTGCCATTGAAAAACATGTCTCTCCAGAAATGTTTGAAGCTACTGACTGAATGAAAGGATCTGGCATCTCACTCTCTTTGAATCTTCTTTATCATGCTAGGATTAGCAGGAAAAAGCAAAAAATTTCAGAATTGCACCTTGCAATGTGGAGATATTACTGTTTGTGCATTTACCAATATTCATTGATTTTTGCCATTGAAAAACATGTT
>NW_027365858.1:0-90293 GCF_046119375.1 Phyllobates terribilis | reverse complement strand
GATGCCAGCTCCTTTCATCCCAGTCAGTAGCTTCAAACATTTCTGGTATATGAAAAACTGTTTTTCAATGGCAAAAAGTCAATGAATATTGTAAATGCACAAACAGTAATATCTCCACATTGCACGGTGCAATTCTGAAATTTTTAGCTTTTTCCTGTTAAATCCTAGCATGATAAAGAAGATTCAAAGAGAGTGAGATGCCAGCTCCTTTCATTCAGTCAGTAGCTTCAAACATTTCTGGTATATGAAAAACATGTTTTTCAATGGCAAAAATCAATGAATATTGTAAATGCACAAACAGTAATATATCCACATTGCAAGGTGCAATTCTGAAATTTTTTGCTTTTTCCTGTTAATCCTAGCATGATAAAGAAGATTCAAAGAGAGTGAGATGCCAGCTCCTTTCATTCAGTCAGTAGCTTCAAACATTTCTGGTATATGAAAAACATGTTTTTCAATGGCAAAAATCAATGAATATTGTAAATGCACAAACAGTAATATCTCCACATTGCAAGGTGCAATTCTGAAATTTTTTGCTTTTTCCTGCTAATCCTAGCATGATAAAGAAGATTCAAAGAGAGTGAGATGCCAGCTCCTTTCATTTCAGTCAGTAGCTTCAAACATTTCTGGTATATGAAAAACATGTTTTTCAATGGCAAAAATCAATGAATATTGTAAATGCACAAACAGTAATATCTCCACATTGCACGGTGCAATTCTGAAATTTTTAGCTTTTTCCTGTTAATCCTAGCATGATAAAGAAGATTCAAAGAGAGTGAGATGCCAGCTCCTTTCATTCAGTCCAGTAGCTTCAAACATTTCTGGTATATGAAAAACATGTTTTTCAATGGCAAAAATCAATGAATATTGTAAATGCACAAACAGTAATATCTCCACATTGCAAGGTGCAATTCTTAATTTTTTTGCTTTTTCCTGCTAATCCTATGCATGATAAAGAAGATTCAAAGAGAGTGAGATGCCAGCTCCTTTCATTCAGTCAGTAGCTTCAAACATTTCTGGTATATGAAAAACATGTTTTCAATGCAAAAATCAATGAATATTGTAAATGCACAACAGTAATATCTGCACATTGCACGGTGCAATTCTGAAATTTTTAGCTTTTTCCTGTTTAATCCTAGCATGATAAAGAAGATTCAAAAGAGAGTGAGATGCCAGCTCCTTTCATTCAGTCAGTAGCTTCAAACATTTCTGGTATATGAAAAACATGTTTTTCAATGGCAAAAATCAATGAATATTGTAAATGCACAAACAGTAATATCTCCACATTGCAAGGTGCAATTCTGAAATTTTTGCTTTTTCCTGTTAATCCTAGCATGATAAAGAAGATTCAAAGAGAGTGAGATGCCAGCTCCTTTCATTCAGTCAGTAGCTTCAAACATTTCTGGTATATGAAAACATGTTTTTCAATGGCAAAAATCAATGAATATTGTAAATGCACAAACAGTAATATCTCCACATTGCAAGGTGCAATTCTGAAATTTTTTGCTTTTTCCTGCTAATCCTAGGCATGATAAAGAAGATTCAAAGAGAGTGAGATGCCAGCTCCTTTCATTCAGTCAGTAGCTTCAAACATTTCTGGTATATGAAAAACATGTTTTTCAATGGCAAAATCAATGAATATTGTAAATGCACAAACAGTAATATCTCCACATTGCACGGTGCAATTCTGAAATTTTTAGCTTTTTCCTGTTAATCCTAGCATGATAAAGAAGATTCAAAGAGAGTGAGATGCCAGCTCCTTTCATTCAGTCAGTAGCTTCAAACATTTCTGGTATATTAAAAACATGTTTTTCAATGGCAAAAATCAATGAATATTGTAAATGCACAAACAGTAATATCTCCACATTGCAAGGTGCAATTCTGAAATTTTTTGCTTTTTCCTGTTAATCCTAGCATGATAAAGAAGATTCAAAGAGAGTGAGATGCCAGCTCCTTTCATTCAGTCAGTAGCTTCAAACATTTCTGGTATATGAAAAACATGTTTTTCAATGGCAAAAATCAATGAATATTGTAAATGCACAAACAGTAATATCTCCACATTGCAAGGTGCAATTCTGAAATTTTTTGCTTTTTCCTGCTAATCCTAGCATGATAAAGAAGATTCAAAGAGAGTGAGATGCCAGCTCCTTTCATTCAGTCAGTAGCTTCAAACATTTCCTGGTATATGAAAAACATGTTTTTCAATGGCAAAAATCAATGAATATTGTAAATGCACAAACAGTAATATCTCCACATTGCACGGTGCAATTCTGAAATTTTTAGCTTTTTCCTGTTAATCCTAGCATGATAAAGAAGATTCAAAGAGAGTGAGATGCCAGCCTCCTTTCATTCAGTCAGTAGCTTCAAACATTTCTGGTATATGAAAAACATGTTTTTCAATGGCAAAAATCAATGAATATTGTAAATGCACAAACAGTAATATCTCCACATTGCAAGGTGCAATTCTGAAATTTTTTGCTTTTTCCTGCTAATCCTAGCATGATAAAGAAGATTCAAAGAGAGTGAGATGCAGCTCCTTTCATTCAGTCAGTAGCTTCAAACATTTCTGGTATATGAAAAACATGTTTTTCAATGGCAAAAATCAATGAATATTGTAAATGCACAAACAGTAATATCTCCACATTGCACGGTGCAATTCTGAAATTTTTAGCTTTTTCCTGTTAATCCTAGCATGATAAAGAAGATTCAAAGAGAGTGAGATGCCAGCTCCTTTCATTCAGTCAGTAGCTTCAAACATTTCTGGTATATGAAAAACATGTTTTTCAATGGCAAAAATCAATGAATATTGTAAATGCACAAACAGTAATATCTCCACATTGCAAGGTGCAATTCTGAAATTTTTTGCTTTTTCCTGTTAATCCTAGCATGATAAGAAGATTCAAAGAGAGTGAGATGCCAGCTCCTTTCATTCAGTCAGTAGCTTCAAACATTTCTGGGTATATGAAAAACATGTTTTTCAATGGCAAAAATCAATGAATATTGTAAATGCACAAACAGTAATATCTCCACATTGCAAGGTGCAATTCTGAAATTTTTTGCTTTTTCCTGCTAATCCTAGCATGATAAAGAAGATTCAAAGAGAGTGAGATGCCAGCTCCTTTCATTCAGTCAGTAGCTTCAAACATTTCTGGTATATGAAAAACATGTTTTTCAATGGCAAAAATCAATGAATATTGTAAATGCACAAACAGTAATATCTCCACATTGCACGGTGCAATTCTGAAATTTTTAGCTTTTTCCTGTTAATCCTAGCATGATAAAGAAGATTCAAAGAGAGTGAGATGCCAGCTCTTTCATTCAGTCAGTAGCTTCAAACATTTCTGGTATATGAAAAACATGTTTTTCAATGGCAAAAATCAATGAATATTGTAAATGCACAAACAGTAATATCTCCACATTGCAAGGTGCAATTCTGAAATTTTTTGCTTTTTCCTGTTAATCCTAGCATGATAAAGAAGATTCAAAGAGAGTGAGATGCCAGCTCCTTTCATTCAGTCAGTAGCTTCAAACATTTCTGGTATATGAAAAACATGTTTTTCAATGGCAAAAATCAATGAATATTGTAAATGCACAAACAGTAATATCTCCACATTGCAAGGTGCAATTCTGAAATTTTTTGCTTTTTCCTGCTAATCCTAGCATGATAAAGAAGATTCAAAGAGAGTGAGATGCCAGCTCCTTTCATTCAGTCAGTAGCTTCAAACATTTCTGGTATATGAAAAACATGTTTTTCAATGGCAAAAATCAATGAATATTGTAAATGCACAAACAGTAATATCTCCACATTGCACGGTGCAATTCTGAAATTTTTAGCTTTTTCCTGTTAATCCTAGCATGATAAAGAAGATTCAAAGAGAGTGAGATGCCAGCTCCTTTCATTCAGTCAGTAGCTTCAAACATTTCTGGTATATGAAAAACATGTTTTTCAATGGCAAAAATCAATGAATATTGTAAATGCACAAACAGTAATATCTCCACATTGCAAGGTGCAATTCTTAATTTTTTTGCTTTTTCCTGCTAATCCTAGCATGATAAAGAAGATTCAAAGAGAGTGAGATGCCAGCTCCTTTCATTCAGTCAGTAGCTTCAAACATTTCTGGTATATGAAAAACATGTTTTTCAATGGCAAAAATCAATGAATATTGTAAATGCACAAACAGTAATATCTGCACATTGCACGGTGCAATTCTGAAATTTTTAGCTTTTTCCTGTTAATCCTAGCATGATAAAGAAGATTCAAAGAGAGTGAGATGCCAGCTCCTTTCATTCAGTCAGTAGCTTCAAACATTTCTGGTATATGAAAAACATGTTTTTCAATGGCAAAAATCAATGAATATTGTAAATGCACAAACAGTAATATCTCCACATTGCAAGGTGCAATTCTGAAATTTTTTGCTTTTTCCTGTTAATCCTAGCATGATAAAGAAGATTCAAAGAGAGTGAGATGCCAGCTCCTTTCATTCAGTCAGTAGCTTCAAACATTTCTGGTATATGAAAAACATGTTTTTCAATGGCAAAAATCAATGAATATTGTAAATGCACAAACAGTAATATCTCCACATTGCAAGGTGCAATTCTGAAATTTTTTGCTTTTTCCTGCTAATCCTAGCATGATAAAGAAGATTCAAAGAGAGTGAGATGCCAGCTCCTTTCATTCAGTCAGTAGCTTCAAACATTTCTGGTATATGAAAAACATGTTTTTCAATGGCAAAAATCAATGAATATTGTAAATGCACAAACAGTAATATCTCCACATTGCACGGTGCAATTCTGAAATTTTTAGCTTTTTCCTGTTAATCCTAGCATGATAAAGAAGATTCAAAGAGAGTGAGATGCCAGCTCCTTTCATTCAGTCAGTAGCTTCAAACATTTCTGGTATATTAAAAACATGTTTTTCAATGGCAAAAATCAATGAATATTGTAAATGCACAAACAGTAATATCTCCACATTGCAAGGTGCAATTCTGAAATTTTTTGCTTTTTCCTGTTAATCCTAGCATGATAAAGAAGATTCAAAGAGAGTGAGATGCCAGCTCCTTTCATTCAGTCAGTAGCTTCAAACATTTCTGGTATATGAAAAACATGTTTTTCAATGGCAAAAATCAATGAATATTGTAAATGCACAAACAGTAATATCTCCACATTGCAAGGTGCAATTCTGAAATTTTTTGCTTTTTCCTGCTAATCCTAGCATGATAAAGAAGATTCAAAGAGAGTGAGATGCCAGCTCCTTTCATTCAGTCAGTAGCTTCAAACATTTCTGGTATATGAAAAACATGTTTTTCAATGGCAAAAATCAATGAATATTGTAAATGCACAAACAGTAATATCTCCACATTGCACGGTGCAATTCTGAAATTTTTAGCTTTTTCCTGTTAATCCTAGCATGATAAAGAAGATTCAAAGAGAGTGAGATGCCAGCTCCTTTCATTCAGTCAGTAGCTTCAAACATTTCTGGTATATGAAAAACATGTTTTTCAATGGCAAAAATCAATGAATATTGTAAATGCACAAACAGTAATATCTCCACATTGCAAGTTGCAATTCTGAAATTTTTTGCTTTTTCCTGCTAATCCTAGCATGATAAAGAAGATTCAAAGAGAGTGAGATGCCAGCTCCTTTCATTCAGTCAGTAGCTTCAAACATTTCTGGTATATGAAAAACATGTTTTTCAATGGCAAAAATCAATGAATATTGTAAATGCACAAACAGTAATATCTCCACATTGCACGGTGCAATTCTGAAATTTTTAGCTTTTTCCTGTTAATCCTAGCATGATAAAGAAGATTCAAAGAGAGTGAGATGCCAGCTCCTTTCATTCAGTCAGTAGCTTCAAACATTTCTGGTATATGAAAAACATGTTTTTCAATGGCAAAAATCAATGAATATTGTAAATGCACAAACAGTAATATCTCCACATTGCAAGGTGCAATTCTGAAATTTTTTGCTTTTTCCTGTTAATCCTAGCATGATAAAGAAGATTCAAAGAGAGTGAGATGCCAGCTCCTTTCATTCAGTCAGTAGCTTCAAACATTTCTGGTATATGAAAAACATGTTTTTCAATGGCAAAAATCAATGAATATTGTAAATGCACAAACAGTAATATCTCCACATTGCAAGGTGCAATTCTGAAATTTTTTGCTTTTTCCTGCTAATCCTAGCATGATAAAGAAGATTCAAAGAGAGTGAGATGCCAGCTCCTTTCATTCAGTCAGTAGCTTCAAACATTTCTGGTATATGAAAAACATGTTTTTCAATGGCAAAAATCAATGAATATTGTAAATGCACAAACAGTAATATCTCCACATTGCACGGTGCAATTCTGAAATTTTTAGCTTTTTCCTGTTAATCCTAGCATGATAAAGAAGATTCAAAGAGAGTGAGATGCCAGCTCCTTTCATTCAGTCAGTAGCTTCAAACATTTCTGGTATATGAAAAACATGTTTTTCAATGGCAAAAATCAATGAATATTGTAAATGCACAAACAGTAATATCTCCACATTGCAAGGTGCAATTCTTAAATTTTTTGCTTTTTCCTGCTAATCCTAGCATGATAAAGAAGATTCAAAGAGAGTGAGATGCCAGCTCCTTTCATTCAGTCAGTAGCTTCAAACATTTCTGGTATATGAAAAACATGTTTTTCAATGGCAAAAATCAATGAATATTGTAAATGCACAAACAGTAATATCTCCACATTGCACGGTGCAATTCTGAAATTTTTAGCTTTTTCCTGTTAATCCTAGCATGATAAAGAAGATTCAAAGAGAGTGAGATGCCAGCTCCTTTCATTCAGTCAGTAGCTTCAAACATTTCTGGTATATGAAAAGCATGTTTTTCAATGGCAAAAATCAATGAATATTGTAAATGCACAAACAGTAATATCTCCACATTGCAAGGTGCAATTCTGAAATTTTTTGCTTTTTCCTGTTAATCCTAGCATGATAAAGAAGATTCAAAGAGAGTGAGATGCCAGCTCCTTTCATTCAGTCAGTAGCTTCAAACATTTCTGGTATATGAAAAACATGTTTTTCAATGGCAAAAATCAATGAATATTGTAAATGCACAAACAGTAATATCTCCACATTGCAAGGTGCAATTCTGAAATTTTTTGCTTTTTCCTGCTAATCCTAGCATGATAAAGAAGATTCAAAGAGAGTGAGATGCCAGCTCCTTTCATTCAGTCAGTAGCTTCAAACATTTCTGGTATATGAAAAACATGTTTTTCAATGGCAAAAATCAATGAATATTGTAAGTGCACAAACAGTAATATCTCCACATTGCACGGTGCAATTCTGAAATTTTTAGCTTTTTCCTGTTAATCCTAGCATGATAAAGAAGATTCAAAGAGAGTGAGATGCCAGCTCCTTTCATTCAGTCAGTAGCTTCAAACATTTCTGGTATATTAAAAACATGTTTTTCAATGGCAAAAATCAATGAATATTGTAAATGCACAAACAGTAATATCTCCACATTGCAAGGTGCAATTCTGAAATTTTTTGCTTTTTCCTGTTAATCCTAGCATGATAAAGAAGATTCAAAGAGAGTGAGATGCCAGCTCCTTTCATTCAGTCAGTAGCTTCAAACATTTCTGGTATATGAAAAACATGTTTTTCAATGGCAAAAATCAATGAATATTGTAAATGCACAAACAGTAATATCTCCACATTGCAAGGTGCAATTCTGAAATTTTTTGCTTTTTCCTGCTAATCCTAGCATGATAAAGAAGATTCAAAGAGAGTGAGATGCCAGCTCCTTTCATTCAGTCAGTAGCTTCAAACATTTCTGGTATATGAAAAACATGTTTTTCAATGGCAAAAATCAATGAATATTGTAAATGCACAAACAGTAATATCTCCACATTGCACGGTGCAATTCTGAAATTTTTAGCTTTTTCCTGTTAATCCTAGCATGATAAAGAAGATTCAAAGAGAGTGAGATGCCAGCTCCTTTCATTCAGTCAGTAGCTTCAAACATTTATGGTATATGAAAAACATGTTTTTCAATGGCAAAAATCAATGAATATTGTAAATGCACAAACAGTAATATCTCCACATTGCAAGGTGCAATTCTGAAATTTTTTGCTTTTTCCTGCTAATCCTAGCATGATAAAGAAGATTCAAAGAGAGTGAGATGCCAGCTCCTTTCATTCAGTCAGTAGCTTCAAACATTTCTGGTATATGAAAAACATGTTTTTCAATGGCAAAAATCAATGAATATTGTAAATGCACAAACAGTAATATCTCCACATTGCACGGTGCAATTCTGAAATTTTTAGCTTTTTCCTGTTAATCCTAGCATGATAAAGAAGATTCAAAGAGAGTGAGATGCCAGCTCCTTTCATTCAGTCAGTAGCTTCAAACATTTCTGGTATATGAAAAACATGTTTTTCAATGGCAAAAATCAATGAATATTGTAAATGCACAAACAGTAATATCTCCACATTGCAAGGTGCAATTCTGAAATTTTTTGCTTTTTCCTGTTAATCCTAGCATGATAAAGAAGATTCAAAGAGAGTGAGATGCCAGCTCCTTTCATTCAGTCAGTAGCTTCAAACATTTCTGGTATATGAAAAACATGTTTTTCAATGGCAAAAATCAATGAATATTGTAAATGCACAAACAGTAATATCTCCACATTGCAAGGTGCAATTCTGAAATTTTTTGCTTTTTCCTGCTAATCCTAGCATGATAAAGAAGATTCAAAGAGAGTGAGATGCCAGATCCTTTCATTCAGTCAGTAGCTTCAAACATTTCTGGTATATGAAAAACATGTTTTTCAATGGCAAAAATCAATGAATATTGTAAATGCACAAACAGTAATATCTCCACATTGCACGGTGCAATTCTGAAATTTTTAGCTTTTTCCTGTTAATCCTAGCATGATAAAGAAGATTCAAAGAGAGTGAGATGCCAGCTCCTTTCATTCAGTCAGTAGCTTCAAACATTTCTGGTATATGAAAAACATGTTTTTCAATGGCAAAAATCAATGAATATTGTAAATGCACAAACAGTAATATCTCCACATTGCAAGGTGCAATTCTGAAATTTTTTGCTTTTTCCTGCTAATCCTAGCATGATAAAGAAGATTCAAAGAGAGTGAGATGCCAGCTCCTTTCATTCAGTCAGTAGCTTCAAACATTTCTGGTATATGAAAAACATGTTTTTCAATGGCAAAAATCAATGAATATTGTAAATGCACAAACAGTAATATCTCCACATTGCACGGTGCAATTCTGAAATTTTTAGCTTTTTCCTGTTAATCCTAGCATGATAAAGATTCAAAGAGAGTGAGATGCCAGTTCCTTTCATTCAGTCAGTAGCTTCAAACATTTCTGGTATATGAAAAACATGTTTTTCAATGGCAAAAATCAATGAATATTGTAAATGCACAAACAGTAATATCTCCACATTGCAAGGTGCAATTCTGAAATTTTTTGCTTTTTCCTGTTAATCCTAGCATGATAAAGAAGATTCAAAGAGAGTGAGATGCCAGCTCCTTTCATTCAGTCAGTAGCTTCAAACATTTCTGGTATATGAAAAACATGTTTTTCAATGGCAAAAATCAATGAATATTGTAAATGCACAAACAGTAATATCTCCACATTGCAAGGTGCAATTCTGAAATTTTTTGCTTTTTCCTGCTAATCCTAGCATGATAAAGAAGATTCAAAGAGAGTGAGATGCCAGCTCCTTTCATTCAGTCAGTAGCTTCAAACATTTCTGGTATATGAAAAACATGTTTTTCAATGGCAAAAATCAATGAATATTGTAAATGCACAAACAGTAATATCTCCACATTGCAAGGTGCAATTCTGAAATTTTTTGCTTTTTCCTGCTAATCCTAGCATGATAAAGAAGATTCAAAGAGAGTGAGATGCCAGCTCCTTTCATTCAGTCAGTAGCTTCAAACATTTCTGGTATATGAAAAACATGTTTTTCAATGGCAAAAATCAATGAATATTGTAAATGCACAAACAGTAATATCTCCACATTGCACGGTGCAATTCTGAAATTTTTAGCTTTTTCCTGTTAATCCTAGCATGATAAAGAAGATTCAAAGAGAGTGAGATGCCAGCTCCTTTCATTCAGTCAGTAGCTTCAAACATTTCTGGTATATGAAAAACATGTTTTTCAATGGCAAAAATCAATGAATATTGTAAATGCACAAACAGTAATATCTCCACATTGCAAGGTGCAATTCTTAAATTTTTTGCTTTTTCCTGCTAATCCTAGCATGATAAAGAAGATTCAAAGAGAGTGAGATGCCAGCTCCTTTCATTCAGTCAGTAGCTTCAAACATTTCTGGTATATGAAAAACATGTTTTTCAATGGCAAAAATCAATGAATATTGTAAATGCACAAACAATAATATCTCCACATTGCACGGTGCAATTCTGAAATTTTTAGCTTTTTCCTGTTAATCCTAGCATGATAAAGAAGATTCAAAGAGAGTGAGATGCCAGCTCCTTTCATTCAGTCAGTAGCTTCAAACATTTCTGGTATATGAAAAACATGTTTTTCAATGGCAAAAATCAATGAATATTGTAAATGCACAAACAGTAATATCTCCACATTGCACGGTGCAATTCTGAAATTTTTAGCTTTTTCCTGTTAATCCTAGCATGATAAAGATTCAAAGAGAGTGAGATGCCAGTTCCTTTCATTCAGTCAGTAGCTTCAAACATTTCTGGTATATGAAAAACATGTTTTTCAATGGCAAAAATCAATGAATATTGTAAATGCACAAACAGTAATATCTCCACATTGCAAGGTGCAATTCTGAAATTTTTTGCTTTTTCCTGTTAATCCTAGCATGATAAAGAAGATTCAAAGAGAGTGAGATGCCAGCTCCTTTCATTCAGTCAGTAGCTTCAAACATTTCTGGTATATGAAAAACATGTTTTTCAATGGCAAAAATCAATGAATATTGTAAATGCACAAACAGTAATATCTCCACATTGCAAGGTGCAATTCTGAAATTTTTTGCTTTTTCCTGCTAATCCTAGCATGATAAAGAAGATTCAAAGAGAGTGAGATGCCAGCTCCTTTCATTCAGTCAGTAGCTTCAAACATTTCTGGTATATGAAAAACATGTTTTTCAATGGCAAAAATCAATGAATATTGTAAATGCACAAACAGTAATATCTCCACATTGCAAGGTGCAATTCTGAAATTTTTTGCTTTTTCCTGCTAATCCTAGCATGATAAAGAAGATTCAAAGAGAGTGAGATGCCAGCTCCTTTCATTCAGTCAGTAGCTTCAAACATTTCTGGTATATGAAAAACATGTTTTTCAATGGCAAAAATCAATGAATATTGTAAATGCACAAACAGTAATATCTCCACATTGCACGGTGCAATTCTGAAATTTTTAGCTTTTTCCTGTTAATCCTAGCATGATAAAGAAGATTCAAAGAGAGTGAGATGCCAGCTCCTTTCATTCAGTCAGTAGCTTCAAACATTTCTGGTATATGAAAAACATGTTTTTCAATGGCAAAAATCAATGAATATTGTAAATGCACAAACAGTAATATCTCCACATTGCAAGGTGCAATTCTTAAATTTTTTGCTTTTTCCTGCTAATCCTAGCATGATAAAGAAGATTCAAAGAGAGTGAGATGCCAGCTCCTTTCATTCAGTCAGTAGCTTCAAACATTTCTGGTATATGAAAAACATGTTTTTCAATGGCAAAAATCAATGAATATTGTAAATGCACAAACAGTAATATCTCCACATTGCACGGTGCAATTCTGAAATTTTTAGCTTTTTCCTGTTAATCCTAGCATGATAAAGAAGATTCAAAGAGAGTGAGATGCCAGCTCCTTTCATTCAGTCAGTAGCTTTAAACATTTCTGGTATATGAAAAACATGTTTTTCAATGGCAAAAATCAATGAATATTGTAAATGCACAAACAGTAATATCTCCACATTGCAAGGTGCAATTCTGAAATTTTTTGCTTTTTCCTGTTAATCCTAGCATGATAAAGAAGATTCAAAGAGAGTGAGATGCCAGCTCCTTTCATTCAGTCAGTAGCTTCAAACATTTCTGGTATATGAAAAACATGTTTTTCAATGGCAAAAATCAATTAATATTGTAAATGCACAAACAGTAATATCTCCACATTGCAAGGTGCAATTCTGAAATTTTTTGCTTTTTCCTGCTAATCCTAGCATGATAAAGAAGATTCAAAGAGAGTGAGATGCCAGCTCCTTTCATTCAGTCAGTAGCTTCAAACATTTCTGGTATATGAAAAACATGTTTTTCAATGGCAAAAATCAATGAATATTGTAAATGCACAAACAGTAATATCTCCACATTGCACGGTGCAATTCTGAAATTTTTAGCTTTTTCCTGTTAATCCTAGCATGATAAAGAAGATTCAAAGAGAGTGAGATGCCAGCTCCTTTCATTCAGTCAGTAGCTTCAAACATTTCTGGTATATTAAAAACATGTTTTTCAATGGCAAAAATCAATGAATATTGTAAATGCACAAACAGTAATATCTCCACATTGCAAGGTGCAATTCTGAAATTTTTTGCTTTTTCCTGTTAATCCTAGCATGATAAAGAAGATTCAAAGAGAGTGAGATGCCAGCTCCTTTCATTCAGTCAGTAGCTTCAAACATTTCTGGTATATGAAAAACATGTTTTTCAATGGCAAAAATCAATGAATATTGTAAATGCACAAACAGTAATATCTCCACATTGCAAGGTGCAATTCTGAAATTTTTTGCTTTTTCCTGCTAATCCTAGCATGATAAAGAAGATTCAAAGAGAGTGAGATGCCAGCTCCTTTCATTCAGTCAGTAGCTTCAAACATTTCTGGTATATGAAAAACATGTTTTTCAATGGCAAAAATCAATGAATATTGTAAATGCACAAACAGTAATATCTCCACATTGCACGGTGCAATTCTGAAATTTTTAGCTTTTTCCTGTTAATCCTAGCATGATAAAGAAGATTCAAAGAGAGTGAGATGCCAGCTCCTTTCATTCAGTCAGTAGCTTCAAACATTTATGGTATATGAAAAACATGTTTTTCAATGGCAAAAATCAATGAATATTGTAAATGCACAAACAGTAATATCTCCACATTGCAAGGTGCAATTCTGAAATTTTTTGCTTTTTCCTGCTAATCCTAGCATGATAAAGAAGATTCAAAGAGAGTGAGATGCCAGCTCCTTTCATTCAGTCAGTAGCTTCAAACATTTCTGGTATATGAAAAACATGTTTTTCAATGGCAAAAATCAATGAATATTGTAAATGCACAAACAGTAATATCTCCACATTGCACGGTGCAATTCTGAAATTTTTAGCTTTTTCCTGTTAATCCTAGCATGATAAAGAAGATTCAAAGAGAGTGAGATGCCAGCTCCTTTCATTCAGTCAGTAGCTTCAAACATTTCTGGTATATGAAAAACATGTTTTTCAATGGCAAAAATCAATGAATATTGTAAATGCACAAACAGTAATATCTCCACATTGCAAGGTGCAATTCTGAAATTTTTTGCTTTTTCCTGTTAATCCTAGCATGATAAAGAAGATTCAAAGAGAGTGAGATGCCAGCTCCTTTCTTTCAGTCAGTAGCTTCAAACATTTCTGGTATATGAAAAACATGTTTTTCAATGGCAAAAATCAATGAATATTGTAAATGCACAAACAGTAATATCTCCACATTGCAAGGTGCAATTCTGAAATTTTTTGCTTTTTCCTGCTAATCCTAGCATGATAAAGAAGATTCAAAGAGAGTGAGATGCCAGCTCCTTTCATTCAGTCAGTAGCTTCAAACATTTCTGGTATATGAAAAACATGTTTTTCAATGGCAAAAATCAATGAATATTGTAAATGCACAAACAGTAATATCTCCACATTGCACGGTGCAATTCTGAAATTTTTAGCTTTTTCCTGTTAATCCTAGCATGATAAAGAAGATTCAAAGAGAGTGAGATGCCAGCTCCTTTCATTCAGTCAGTAGCTTCAAACATTTCTGGTATATGAAAAACATGTTTTTCAATGGCAAAAATCAATGAATATTGTAAATGCACAAACAGTAATATCTCCACATTGCAAGGTGCAATTCTGAAATTTTTTGCTTTTTCCTGCTAATCCTAGCATGATAAAGAAGATTCAAAGAGAGTGAGATGCCAGCTCCTTTCATTCAGTCAGTAGCTTCAAACATTTCTGGTATATGAAAAACATGTTTTTCAATGGCAAAAATCAATGAATATTGTAAATGCACAAACAGTAATATCTCCACATTGCACGGTGCAATTCTGAAATTTTTAGCTTTTTCCTGTTAATCCTAGCATGATAAAGATTCAAAGAGAGTGAGATGCCAGTTCCTTTCATTCAGTCAGTAGCTTCAAACATTTCTGGTATATGAAAAACATGTTTTTCAATGGCAAAAATCAATGAATATTGTAAATGCACAAACAGTAATATCTCCACATTGCAAGGTGCAATTCTGAAATTTTTTGCTTTTTCCTGTTAATCCTAGCATGATAAAGAAGATTCAAAGAGAGTGAGATGCCAGCTCCTTTCATTCAGTCAGTAGCTTCAAACATTTCTGGTATATGAAAAACATGTTTTTCAATGGCAAAAATCAATGAATATTGTAAATGCACAAACAGTAATATCTCCACATTGCAAGGTGCAATTCTGAAATTTTTTGCTTTTTCCTGCTAATCCTAGCATGATAAAGAAGATTCAAAGAGAGTGAGATGCCAGCTCCTTTCATTCAGTCAGTAGCTTCAAACATTTCTGGTATATGAAAAACATGTTTTTCAATGGCAAAAATCAATGAATATTGTAAATGCACAAACAGTAATATCTCCACATTGCACGGTGCAATTCTGAAATTTTTAGCTTTTTCCTGTTAATCCTAGCATGATAAAGAAGATTCAAAGAGAGTGAGATGCCAGCTCCTTTCATTCAGTCAGTAGCTTCAAACATTTCTGGTATATGAAAAACATGTTTTTCAATGGCAAAAATCAATGAATATTGTAAATGCACAAACAGTAATATCTCCACATTGCAAGGTGCAATTCTGAAATTTTTTGCTTTTTCCTGCTAATCCTAGCATGATAAAGAAGATTCAAAGAGAGTGAGATGCCAGCTCCTTTCATTCAGTCAGTAGCTTCAAACATTTCTGGTATATGAAAAACATGTTTTTCAATGGCAAAAATCAATGAATATTGTAAATGCACAAACAGTAATATCTCCACATTGCACGGTGCAATTCTGAAATTTTTAGCTTTTTCCTGTTAATCCTAGCATGATAAAGAAGATTCAAAGAGAGTGAGATGCCAGCTCCTTTCATTCAGTCATTAGCTTCAAACATTTCTGGTATATGAAAAACATGTTTTTCAATGGCAAAAATCAATGAATATTGTAAATGCACAAACAGTAATATCTCCACATTGCACGGTGCAATTCTGAAATTTTTAGCTTTTTCCTGTTAATCCTAGCATGATAAAGAAGATTCAAAGAGAGTGAGATGCCAGCTCCTTTCATTCAGTCAGTAGCTTCAAACATTTCTGGTATATGAAAAACATGTTTTTCAATGGCAAAAATCAATGAATATTGTAAATGCACAAACAGTAATATCTCCACATTGCACGGTGCAATTCTGAAATTTTTAGCTTTTTCCTGTTAATCCTAGCATGATAAAGAAGATTCAAAGAGAGTGAGATGCCAGCTCCTTTCATTCAGTCAGTAGCTTCAAACATTTCTGGTATATGAAAAACATGTTTTTCAATGGCAAAAATCAATGAATATTGTAAATGCACAAACAGTAATATCTCCACATTGCAAGGTGCAATTCTGAAATTTTTTGCTTTTTCCTGCTAATCCTAGCATGATAAAGAAGATTCAAAGAGAGTGAGATGCCAGCTCCTTTCATTCAGTCAGTAGCTTCAAACATTTCTGGTATATGAAAAACATGTTTTTCAATGGCAAAAATCAATGAATATTGTAAATGCACAAACAGTAATATCTCCACATTGCACGGTGCAATTCTGAAATTTTTAGCTTTTTCCTGTTAATCCTAGCATGATAAAGAAGATTCAAAGAGAGTGAGATGCCAGCTCCTTTCATTCAGTCAGTAGCTTCAAACATTTCTGGTATATGAAAAACATGTTTTTCAATGGCAAAAATCAATGAATATTGTAAATGCACAAACAGTAATATCTCCACATTGCAAGGTGCAAATCTGAAATTTTTTGCTTTTTCCTGCTAATCCTAGCATGATAAAGAAGATTCAAAGAGAGTGAGATGCCAGCTCCTTTCATTCAGTCAGTAGCTTCAAACATTTCTGGTATATGAAAAACATGTTTTTCAATGGCAAAAATCAATGAATATTGTAAATGCACAAACAGTAATATCTCCACATTGCACGGTGCAATTCTGAAATTTTTAGCTTTTTCCTGTTAATCCTAGCATGATAAAGAAGATTCAAAGAGAGTGAGATGCCAGCTCCTTTCATTCAGTCAGTAGCTTCAAACATTTCTGGTATATGAAAAACATGTTTTTCAATGGCAAAAATCAATGAATATTGTAAATGCACAAACAGTAATATCTCCACATTGCAAGGTGCAATTCTGAAATTTTTTGCTTTTTCCTGCTAATCCTAGCATGATAAAGAAGATTCAAAGAGAGTGAGATGCCAGCTCCTTTCATTCAGTCAGTAGCTTCAAACATTTCTGGTATATGAAAAACATGTTTTTCAATGGCAAAAATCAATGAATATTGTAAATGCACAAACAGTAATATCTCCACATTGCACTGTGCAATTCTGAAATTTTTAGCTTTTTCCTGTTAATCCTAGCATGATAAAGAAGATTCAAAGAGAGTGAGATGCCAGCTCCTTTCATTCAGTCAGTAGCTTCAAACATTTCTGGTATATGAAAAACATGTTTTTCAATGGCAAAAATCAATGAATATTGTAAATGCACAAACAGTAATATCTCCACATTGCAAGGTGCAATTCTGAAATTTTCTGCTTTTTCCTGTTAATCCTAGCATGATATAGAAGATTCAAAGAGAGTGAGATGCCAGCTCCTTTCATTCAGTCAGTAGCTTCAAACATTTCTGGTATATGAAAAACATGTTTTTCAATGGCAAAAATCAATGAATATTGTAAATGCACAAACAGTAATATCTCCACATTGCAAGGTGCAATTCTGAAATTTTTTGCTTTTTCCTGCTAATCCTAGCATGATAAAGAAGATTCAAAGAGAGTGAGATGCCAGCTCCTTTCATTCAGTCAGTAGCTTCAAACATTTCTGGTATATGAAAAACATGTTTTTCAATGGCAAAAATCAATGAATATTGTAAATGCACAAACAGTAATATCTCCACATTGCACGGTGCAATTCTGAAATTTTTAGCTTTTTCCTGTTAATCCTAGCATGATAAAGAAGATTCAAAGAGAGTGAGATGCCAGCTCCTTTCATTCAGTCAGTAGCTTCAAACATTTCTGGTATATGAAAAACATGTTTTTCAATGGCAAAAATCAATGAATATTGTAAATGCACAAACAGTAATATCTCCACATTGCAAGGTGCAATTCTGAAATTTTTTGCTTTTTCCTGCTAATCCTAGCATGATAAAGAAGATTCAAAGAGAGTGAGATGCCAGCTCCTTTCATTCAGTCAGTAGCTTCAAACATTTCTGGTATATGAAAAACATGTTTTTCAATGGCAAAAATCAATGAATATTGTAAATGCACAAACAGTAATATCTCCACATTGCACGGTGCAATTCTGAAATTTTTAGCTTTTTCCTGTTAATCCTAGCATGATAAAGAAGATTCAAAGAGAGTGAGATGCCAGCTCCTTTCATTCAGTCAGTAGCTTCAAACATTTCTGGTATATGAAAAACATGTTTTTCAATGGCAAAAATCAATGAATATTGTAAATGCACAAACAGTAATATCTCCACATTGCAAGGTGCAATTCTGAAATTTTTTGCTTTTTCCTGCTAATCCTAGCATGATAAAGAAGATTCAAAGAGAGTGAGATGCCAGCTCCTTTCATTCAGTCAGTAGCTTCAAACATTTCTGGTTTATGAAAAACATGTTTTTCAATGGCAAAAATCAATGAATATTGTAAATGCACAAACAGTAATATCTCCACATTGCACGGTGCAATTCTGAAATTTTTAGCTTTTTCCTGTTAATCCTAGCATGATAAAGAAGATTCAAAGAGAGTGAGATGCCAGCTCCTTTCATTCAGTCAGTAGCTTCAAACATTTCTGGTATATGAAAAACATGTTTTTCAATGGCAAAAATCAATGAATATTGTAAATGCACAAACAGTAATATCTCCACATTGCAAGGTGCAATTCTGAAATTTTTTGCTTTTTCCTGTTAATCCTAGCATGATAAAGAAGATTCAAAGAGAGTGAGATGCCAGCTCCTTTCATTCAGTCAGTAGCTTCAAACATTTCTGGTATATGAAAAACATGTTTTTCAATGGCAAAAATCAATGAATATTGTAAATGCACAAACAGTAATATCTCCACATTGCAAGGTGCAATTCTGAAATTTTTTGCTTTTTCCTGCTAATCCTAGCATGATAAAGAAGATTCAAAGAGAGTGAGATGCCAGCTCCTTTCATTCAGTCAGTAGCTTCAAACATTTCTGGTATATGAAAAACATGTTTTTCAATGGCAAAAATCAATGAATATTGTAAATGCACAAACAGTAATATCTCCACATTGCAAGGTGCAATTCTGAAATTTTTTGCTTTTTCCTGCTAATCCTAGCATGATAAAGAAGATTCAAAGAGAGTGAGATGCCAGCTCCTTTCATTCAGTCAGTAGCTTCAAACATTTCTGGTATATGAAAAACATGTTTTTCAATGGCAAAAATCAATGAATATTGTAAATGCACAAACAGTAATATCTCCACATTGCACGGTGCAATTCTGAAATTTTTAGCTTTTTCCTGTTAATCCTAGCATGATAAAGAAGATTCAAAGAGAGTGAGATGCCAGCTCCTTTCATTCAGTCAGTAGCTTCAAACATTTCTGGTATATGAAAAACATGTTTTTCAATGGCAAAAATCAATGAATATTGTAAATGCACAAACAGTAATATCTCCACATTGCAAGGTGCAATTCTGAAATTTTTTGCTTTTTCCTGCTAATCCTAGCATGATAAAGAAGATTCAAAGAGAGTGAGATGCCAGCTCCTTTCATTCAGTCAGTAGCTTCAAACATTTCTGGTATATGAAAAACATGTTTTTCAATGGCAAAAATCAATGAATATTGTAAATGCACAAACAGTAATATCTCCACATTGCACGGTGCAATTCTGAAATTTTTAGCTTTTTCCTGTTAATCCTAGCATGATAAAGAAGATTCAAAGAGAGTGAGATGCCAGCTCCTTTCATTCAGTCAGTAGCTTCAAACATTTCTGGTATATGAAAAACATGTTTTTCAATGGCAAAAATCAATGAATATTGTAAATGCACAAACAGTAATATCTCCACATTGCAAGGTGCAATTCTGAAATTTTTTGCTTTTTCGTGTTAATCCTAGCATGATAAAGAAGATTCAAAGAGAGTGAGATGCCAGCTCCTTTCATTCAGTCAGTAGCTTCAAACATTTCTGGTATATGAAAAACATGTTTTTCAATGGCAAAAATCAATGAATATTGTAAATGCACAAACAGTAATATCTCCACATTGCAAGGTGCAATTCTGAAATTTTTTGCTTTTTCCTGCTAATCCTAGCATGATAAAGAAGATTCAAAGAGAGTGAGATGCCAGCTCCTTTCATTCAGTCAGTAGCTTCAAACATTTCTGGTATATGAAAAACATGTTTTTCAATGGCAAAAATCAATGAATATTGTAAATGCACAAACAGTAATATCTCCACATTGCACGGTGCAATTCTGAAATTTTTAGCTTTTTCCTGTTAATCCTAGCATGATAAAGAAGATTTAAAGAGAGTGAGATGCCAGCTCCTTTCATTCAGTCAGTAGCTTCAAACATTTCTGGTATATGAAAAACATGTTTTTCAATGGCAAAAATCAATGAATATTGTAAATGCACAAACAGTAATATCTCCACATTGCAAGGTGCAATTCTGAAATTTTTTGCTTTTTCCTGCTAATCCTAGCATGATAAAGAAGATTCAAAGAGAGTGAGATGCCAGCTCCTTTCATTCAGTCAGTAGCTTCAAACATTTCTGGTATATGAAAAACATGTTTTTCAATGGCAAAAATCAATGAATATTGTAAATGCACAAACAGTAATATCTCCACATTGCACGGTGCAATTCTGAAATTTTTAGCTTTTTCCTGTTAATCCTAGCATGATAAAGAAGATTCAAAGAGAGTGAGATGCCAGCTCCTTTCATTCAGTCAGTAGCTTCAAACATTTCTGGTATATGAAAAACATGTTTTTCAATGGCAAAAATCAATGAATATTGTAAATGCACAAACAGTAATATCTCCACATTGCAAGGTGCAATTCTGAAATTTTTTGCTTTTTCCTGTTAATCCTAGCATGATAAAGAAGATTCAAAGAGAGTGAGATGCCAGCTCCTTTCATTCAGTCAGTAGCTTCAAACATTTCTGGTATATGAAAAACATGTTTTTCAATGGCAAAAATCAATGAATATTGTAAATGCACAAACAGTAATATCTCCACATTGCAATGTGCAATTCTGAAATTTTTTGCTTTTTCCTGCTAATCCTAGCATGATAAAGAAGATTCAAAGAGAGTGAGATGCCAGCTCCTTTCATTCAGTCAGTAGCTTCAAACATTTCTGGTATATGAAAAACATGTTTTTCAATGGCAAAAATCAATGAATATTGTAAATGCACAAACAGTAATATCTCCACATTGCAAGGTGCAATTCTGAAATTTTTTGCTTTTTCCTGTTAATCCTAGCATGATAAAGAAGATTCAAAGAGAGTGAGATGCCAGCTCCTTTCATTCAGTCAGTAGCTTCAAACATTTCTGGTATATGAAAAACGTTTTTCAATGGCAAAAATCAATGAATATTGTAAATGCACAAACAGTAATATCTCCACATTGCAAGGTGCAATTCTGAAATTTTTTGCTTTTTCCTGCTAATCCTAGCATGATAAAGAAGATTCAAAGAGAGTGAGATGCCAGCTCCTTTCATTCAGTCAGTAGCTTCAAACATTTCTGGTATATGAAAAACATGTTTTTCAATGGCAAAAATCAATGAATATTGTAAATGCACAAACAGTAATATCTCCACATTGCACGGTGCAATTCTGAAATTTTTAGCTTTTTCCTGTTAATCCTAGCATGATAAAGAAGATTCAAAGAGAGTGAGATGCCAGCTCCTTTCATTCAGTCAGTAGCTTCAAACATTTCTGGTATATGAAAAACATGTTTTTCAATGGCAAAAATCAATGAATATTGTAAATGCACAAACAGTAATATCTCCACATTGCAAGGTGCAATTCTGAAATTTTTTGCTTTTTCCTGCTAATCCTAGCATGATAAAGAAGATTCAAAGAGAGTGAGATGCCAGCTCCTTTCATTCAGTCAGTAGCTTCAAACATTTCTGGTATATGAAAAACATGTTTTTCAATGGCAAAAATCAATGAATATTGTAAATGCACAAACAGTAATATCTCCACATTGCAAGGTGCAATTCTGAAATTTTTAGCTTTTTCCTGTTAATCCTAGCATGATAAAGAAGATTCAAAGAGAGTGAGATGCCAGCTCCTTTCATTCAGTCAGTAGCTTCAAACATTTCTGGTATATGAAAAACATGTTTTTCAATGGCAAAAATCAATGAATATTGTAAATGCACAAACAGTAATATCTCCACATTGCAAGGTGCAATTCTGAAATTTTTTGCTTTTTCCTGTTAATCCTAGCATGATAAAGAAGATTCAAAGAGAGTGAGATGCCAGCTCCTTTCATTCAGTCAGTAGCTTCAAACATTTCTGGTATATGAAAAACATGTTTTTCAATGGCAAAAATCAATGAATATTGTAAATGCACAAACAGTAATATCTCCACATTGCAAGGTGCAATTCTGAAATTTTTTGCTTTTTCCTGCTAATCCTAGCATGATAAAGAAGATTCAAAGAGAGTGAGATGCCAGCTCCTTTCATTCAGTCAGTAGCTTCAAACATTTCTGGTATATGAAAAACATGTTTTTCAATGGCAAAAATCAATGAATATTGTAAATGCACAAACAGTAATATCTCCACATTGCACGGTGCAATTCTGAAATTTTTAGCTTTTTCCTGTTAATCCTAGCATGAAAAAGAAGATTCAAAGAGAGTGAGATGCCAGCTCCTTTCATTCAGTCAGTAGCTTCAAACATTTCTGGTATATGAAAAACATGTTTTTCAATGGCAAAAATCAATGAATATTGTAAATGCACAAACAGTAATATCTCCACATTGCAAGGTGCAATTCTGAAATTTTTTGCTTTTTCCTGCTAATCCTAGCATGATAAAGAAGATTCAAAGAGAGTGAGATGCCAGCTCCTTTCATTCAGTCAGTAGCTTCAAACATTTCTGGTATATGAAAAACATGTTTTTCAATGGCAAAAATCAATGAATATTGTAAATGCACAAACAGTAATATCTCCACATTGCACGGTGCAATTCTGAAATTTTTAGCTTTTTCCTGTTAATCCTAGCATGATAAAGAAGATTCAAAGAGAGTGAGATGCCAGCTCCTTTCATTCAGTCAGTAGCTTCAAACATTTCTGGTATATGAAAAACATGTTTTTCAATGGCAAAAATCAATGAATATTGTAAATGCACAAACAGTAATATCTCCACATTGCACGGTGCAATTCTGAAATTTTTAGCTTTTTCCTGTTAATCCTAGCATGATAAAGAAGATTCAAAGAGAGTGAGATGCCAGCTCCTTTCATTCAGTCAGTAGCTTCAAACATTTCTGGTATATGAAAAACATGTTTTTCAATGGCAAAAATCAATGAATATTGTAAATGCACAAACAGTAATATCTCCACATTGCAAGGTGCAATTCTGAAATTTTTTGCTTTTTCCTGTTAATCCTAGCATGATAAAGAAGATTCAAAGAGAGTGAGATGCCAGCTCCTTTCATTCAGTCAGTAGCTTCAAACATTTCTGGTATATGAAAAACATGTTTTTCAATGGCAAAAATCAATGAATATTGTAAATGCACAAACAGTAATATCTCCACATTGCAAGGTGCAATTCTGAAATTTTTTGCTTTTTCCTGCTAATCCTAGCATGATAAAGAAGATTCAAAGAGAGTGAGATGCCAGCTCCTTTCATTCAGTCAGTAGCTTCAAACATTTCTGGTATATGAAAAACATGTTTTTCAATGGCAAAAATCAATGAATATTGTAAATGCACAAACAGTAATATCTCCACATTGCACGGTGCAATTCTGAAATTTTTAGCTTTTTCCTGTTAATCCTAGCATGATAAAGAAGATTCAAAGAGAGTGAGATGCCAGCTCCTTTCATTCAGTCAGTAGCTTCAAACATTTCTGGTATATGAAAAACATGTTTTTCAATGGCAAAAATCAATGAATATTGTAAATGCACAAACAGTAATATCTCCACATTGCAATGTGCAATTCTGAAATTTTTTGCTTTTTCCTGCTAATCCTAGCATGATAAAGAAGATTCAAAGAGAGTGAGATGCCAGCTCCTTTCATTCAGTCAGTAGCTTCAAACATTTCTGGTATATGAAAAACATGTTTTTCAATGGCAAAAATCAATGAATATTGTAAATGCACAAACAGTAATATCTCCACATTGCAAGGTGCAATTCTGAAATTTTTTGCTTTTTCCTGTTAATCCTAGCATGATAAAGAAGATTCAAAGAGAGTGAGATGCCAGCTCCTTTCATTCAGTCAGTAGCTTCAAACATCTCTGGTATATGAAAAACGTTTTTCAATGGCAAAAATCAATGAATATTGTAAATGCACAAACAGTAATATCTCCACATTGCAAGGTGCAATTCTGAAATTTTTTGCTTTTTCCTGCTAATCCTAGCATGATAAAGAAGATTCAAAGAGAGTGAGATGCCAGCTCCTTTCATTCAGTCAGTAGCTTCAAACATTTCTGGTATATGAAAAACATGTTTTTCAATGGCAAAAATCAATGAATATTGTAAATGCACAAACAGTAATATCTCCACATTGCACGGTGCAATTCTGAAATTTTTAGCTTTTTCCTGTTAATCCTAGCATGATAAAGAAGATTCAAAGAGAGTGAGATGCCAGCTCCTTTCATTCAGTCAGTAGCTTCAAACATTTCTGGTATATGAAAAACATGTTTTTCAATGGCAAAAATCAATGAATATTGTAAATGCACAAACAGTAATATCTCCACATTGCAAGGTGCAATTCTGAAATTTTTTGCTTTTTCCTGCTAATCCTAGCATGATAAAGAAGATTCAAAGAGAGTGAGATGCCAGCTCCTTTCATTCAGTCAGTAGCTTCAAACATTTCTGGTATATGAAAAACATGTTTTTCAATGGCAAAAATCAATGAATATTGTAAATGCACAAACAGTAATATCTCCACATTGCAAGGTGCAATTCTGAAATTTTTAGCTTTTTCCTGTTAATCCTAGCATGATAAAGAAGATTCAAAGAGAGTGAGATGCCAGCTCCTTTCATTCAGTCAGTAGCTTCAAACATTTCTGGTATATGAAAAACATGTTTTTCAATGGCAAAAATCAATGAATATTGTAAATGCACAAACAGTAATATCTCCACATTGCAAGGTGCAATTCTGAAATTTTTTGCTTTTTCCTGTTAATCCTAGCATGATAAAGAAGATTCAAAGAGAGTGAGATGCCAGCTCCTTTCATTCAGTCAGTAGCTTCAAACATTTCTGGTATATGAAAAACATGTTTTTCAATGGCAAAAATCAATGAATATTGTAAATGCACAAACAGTAATATCTCCACATTGCAAGGTGCAATTCTGAAATTTTTTGCTTTTTCCTGCTAATCCTAGCATGATAAAGAAGATTCAAAGAGAGTGAGATGCCAGCTCCTTTCATTCAGTCAGTAGCTTCAAACATTTCTGGTATATGAAAAACATGTTTTTCAATGGCAAAAATCAATGAATATTGTAAATGCACAAACAGTAATATCTCCACATTGCACGGTGCAATTCTGAAATTTTTAGCTTTTTCCTGTTAATCCTAGCATGATAAAGAAGATTCAAAGAGAGTGAGATGCCAGCTCCTTTCATTCAGTCAGTAGCTTCAAACATTTCTGGTATATGAAAAACATGTTTTTCAATGGCAAAAATCAATGAATATTGTAAATGCACAAACAGTAATATCTCCACATTGCAAGGTGCAATTCTGAAATTTTTTGCTTTTTCCTGCTAATCCTAGCATGATAAAGAAGATTCAAAGAGAGTGAGATGCCAGCTCCTTTCATTCAGTCAGTAGCTTCAAACATTTCTGGTATATGAAAAACATGTTTTTCAATGGCAAAAATCAATGAATATTGTAAATGCACAAACAGTAATATCTCCACATTGCAAGGTGCAATTCTCAAATTTTTTGCTTTTTCCTGTTAATCCTAGCATGATAAAGAAGATTCAAAGAGAGTGAGATGCCAGCTCCTTTCATTCAGTCAGTAGCTTCAAACATTTCTGGTATATGAAAAACATGTTTTTCAATGGCAAAAATCAATGAATATTGTAAATGCACAAACAGTAATATCTCCACATTGCAAGGTGCAATTCTGAAATTTTTTGCTTTTTCCTGCTAATCCTAGCATGATAAAGAAGATTCAAAGAGAGTGAGATGCCAGCTCCTTTCATTCAGTCAGTAGCTTCAAACATTTCTGGTATATGAAAAACATGTTTTTCAATGGCAAAAATCAATGAATATTGTAAATGCACAAACAGTAATATCTCCACATTGCACGGTGCAATTCTGAAATTTTTAGCTTTTTCCTGTTAATCCTAGCATGATAAAGAAGATTCAAAGAGAGTGAGATGCCAGCTCCTTTCATTCAGTCAGTAGCTTCAAACATTTCTGGTATATGAAAAACATGTTTTTCAATGGCAAAAATCAATGAATATTGTAAATGCACAAACAGTAATATCTCCACATTGCACTGTGCAATTCTGAAATTTTTAGCTTTTTCCTGTTAATCCTAGCATGATAAAGAAGATTCAAAGAGAGTGAGATGCCAGCTCCTTTCATTCAGTCAGTAGCTTCAAACATTTCTGGTATATGAAAAACATGTTTTTCAATGGCAAAAATCAATGAATATTGTAAATGCACAAACAGTAATATCTCCACATTGCAAGGTGCAATTCTGAAATTTTTAGCTTTTTCCTGCTAATCCTAGCATGATAAAGAAGATTCAAAGAGAGTGAGATGCCAGCTCCTTTCCTTCAGTCAGTAGCTTCAAACATTTCTTGTATATGAAAAACATGTTTTTCAATGGCAAAAATCAATGAATATTGTAAATGCACAAACAGTAATATCTCCACATTGCACTGTGCAATTCTGAAATTTTTAGCTTTTTCCTGTTAATCCTAGCATGATAAAGAAGATTCAAAGAGAGTGAGATGCCAGCTCCTTTCATTCAGTCAGTAGCTTCAAACATTTCTGGTATATGAAAAACATGTTTTTCAATGGCAAAAATCAATGAATATTGTAAATGCACAAACAGTAATATCTCCACATTGCAAGGTGCAATTCTGAAATTTTTTGCTTTTTCCTGCTAATCCTAGCATGATAAAGAAGATTCAAAGAGAGTGAGATGCCAGCTCCTTTCATTCAGTCAGTAGCTTCAAACATTTCTGGTATATGAAAAACATGTTTTTCAATGGCAAAAATCAATGAATATTGTAAATGCACAAACAGTAATATCTCCACATTGCACGGTGCAATTCTGAAATTTTTAGCTTTTTCCTGTTAATCCTAGCATGATAAAGATTCAAAGAGAGTGAGATGCCAGCTCCTTTCATTCAGTCAGTAGCTTCAAACATTTCTGGTATATGAAAAACATGTTTTTCAATGGCAAAAATCAATGAATATTGTAAATGCACAAACAGTAATATCTCCACATTGCAAGGTGCAATTCTGAAATTTTTTGCTTTTTCCTGTTAATCCTAGCATGATAAAGAAGATTCAAAGAGAGTGAGATGCCAGCTCCTTTCATTCAGTCAGTAGCTTCAAACATTTCTGGTATATGAAAAACATGTTTTTCAATGGCAAAAATCAATGAATATTGTAAATGCACAAACAGTAATATCTCCACATTGCAAGGTGCAATTCTGAAATTTTTTGCTTTTTCCTGTTAATCCTAGCATGATAAAGAAGATTCAAAGAGAGTGAGATGCCAGCTCCTTTCATTCAGTCAGTAGCTTCAAACATTTCTGGTATATGAAAAACATGTTTTTCAATGGCAAAAATCAATGAATATTGTAAATGCACAAACAGTAATATCTCCACATTGCAAGGTGCAATTCTGAAATTTTTTGCTTTTTCCTGCTAATCCTAGCATGATAAAGAAGATTCAAAGAGAGTGAGATGCCAGCTCCTTTCATTCAGTCAGTAGCTTCAAACATTTCTGGTATATGAAAAACATGTTTTTCAATGGCAAAAATCAATGAATATTGTAAATGCACAAACAGTAATATCTCCACATTGCACGGTGCAATTCTGAAATTTTTAGCTTTTTCCTGTTAATCCTAGCATGATAAAGAAGATTCAAAGAGAGTGAGATGCCAGCTCCTTTCATTCAGTCAGTAGCTTCAAACATTTCTGGTATATGAAAAACATGTTTTTCAATGGCAAAAATCAATGAATATTGTAAATGCACAAACAGTAATATCTCCACATTGCAAGGTGCAATTCTGAAATTTTTTGCTTTTTCCTGCTAATCCTAGCATGATAAAGAAGATTCAAAGAGAGTGAGATGCCAGCTCCTTTCATTCAGTCAGTAGCTTCAAACATTTCTGGTATATGAAAAACATGTTTTTCAATGGCAAAAATCAATGAATATTGTAAATGCACAAACAGTAATATCTCCACATTGCACGGTGCAATTCTGAAATTTTTAGCTTTTTCCTGTTAATCCTAGCATGATAAAGAAGATTCAAAGAGAGTGAGATGCCAGCTCCTTTCATTCAGTCAGTAGCTTCAAACATTTCTGGTATATGAAAAACATGTTTTTCAATGGCAAAAATCAATGAATATTGTAAATGCACAAACAGTAATATCTCCACATTGCAAGGTGCAATTCTGAAATTTTTTGCTTTTTCCTGTTAATCCTAGCATGATAAAGAAGATTCAAAGAGATTGAGATGCCAGCTCCTTTCATTCAGTCAGTAGCTTCAAACATTTCTGGTATATGAAAAACATGTTTTTCAATGGCAAAAATCAATGAATATTGTAAATGCACAAACAGTAATATCTCCACATTGCAAGGTGCAATTCTGAAATTTTTTGCTTTTTCCTGCTAATCCTAGCATGATAAAGAAGATTCAAAGAGAGTGAGATGCCAGCTCCTTTCATTCAGTCAGTAGCTTCAAACATTTCTGGTATATGAAAAACATGTTTTTCAATGGCAAAAATCAATGAATATTGTAAATGCACAAACAGTAATATCTCCACATTGCACGGTGCAATTCTGAAATTTTTAGCTTTTTCCTGTTAATCCTAGCATGATAAAGAAGATTCAAAGAGAGTGAGATGCCAGCTCCTTTCATTCAGTCAGTAGCTTCAAACATTTCTGGTATATGAAAAACATGTTTTTCAATGTCAAAAATCAATGAATATTGTAAATGCACAAACAGTAATATCTCCACATTGCAAGGTGCAATTCTGAAATTTTTTGCTTTTTCCTGTTAATCCTAGCATGATAAAGAAGATTCAAAGAGAGTGAGATGCCAGCTCCTTTCATTCAGTCAGTAGCTTCAAACATTTCTGGTATATGAAAAACATGTTTTTCAATGGCAAAAATCAATGAATATTGTAAATGCACAAACAGTAATATCTCCACATTGCAAGGTGCAATTCTGAAATTTTTTGCTTTTTCCTGCTAATCCTAGCATGATAAAGAAGATTCAAAGAGAGTGAGATGCCAGCTCCTTTCATTCAGTCAGTAGCTTCAAACATTTCTGGTATATGAAAAACATGTTTTTCAATGGCAAAAATCAATGAATATTGTAAATGCACAAACAGTAATATCTCCACATTGCACGGTGCAATTCTGAAATTTTTAGCTTTTTCCTGTTAATCCTAGCATGATAAAGAAGATTCAAAGAGAGTGAGATGCCAGCTCCTTTCATTCAGTCAGTAGCTTCAAACATTTCTGGTATATGAAAAACATGTTTTTCAATGGCAAAAATCAATGAATATTGTAAATGGACAAACAGTAATATCTCCACATTGCAAGGTGCAATTCTGAAATTTTTTGCTTTTTCCTGCTAATCCTAGCATGATAAAGAAGATTCAAAGAGAGTGAGATGCCAGCTCCTTTCATTCAGTCAGTAGCTTCAAACATTTCTGGTATATGAAAAACATGTTTTTCAATGGCAAAAATCAATGAATATTGTAAATGCACAAACAGTAATATCTCCACATTGCACGGTGCAATTCTGAAATTTTTAGCTTTTTCCTGTTAATCCTAGCATGATAAAGAAGATTCAAAGAGAGTGAGATGCCAGCTCCTTTCATTCAGTCAGTAGCTTCAAACATTTCTGGTATATGAAAAACATGTTTTTCAATGGCAAAAATCAATGAATATTGTAAATGCACAAACAGTAATATCTCCACATTGCAAGGTGCAATTCTGAAATTTTTTGCTTTTTCCTGTTAATCCTAGCATGATAAAGAAGATTCAAAGAGAGTGAGATGCCAGCTCCTTTCATTCAGTCAGTAGCTTCAAACATTTCTGGTATATGAAAAACATGTTTTTAAATGGCAAAAATCAATGAATATTGTAAATGCACAAACAGTAATATCTCCACATTGCAAGGTGCAATTCTGAAATTTTTAGCTTTTTCCTGCTAATCCTAGCATGATAAAGAAGATTCAAAGAGAGTGAGATGCCAGCTCCTTTCCTTCAGTCAGTAGCTTCAAACATTTCTGGTATATGAAAAACATGTTTTTCAATGGCAAAAATCAATGAATATTGTAAATGCACAAACAGTAATATCTCCACATTGCACGGTGCAATTCTGAAATTTTTAGCTTTTTCCTGTTAATCCTAGCATGATAAAGAAGATTCAAAGAGAGTGAGATGCCAGCTCCTTTCATTCAGTCAGTAGCTTCAAACATTTCTGGTATATGAAAAACATGTTTTTCAATGGCAAAAATCAATGAATATTGTAAATGCACAAACAGTAATATCTCCACATTGCAAGGTGCAATTCTGAAATTTTTTGCTTTTTCCTGCTAATCCTAGCATGATAAAGAAGATTCAAAGAGAGTGAGATGCCAGCTCCTTTCATTCAGTCAGTAGCTTCAAACATTTCTGGTATATGAAAAACATGTTTTTCAATGGCAAAAATCAATGAATATTGTAAATGCACAAACAGTAATATCTCCACATTGCACGGTGCAATTCTGAAATTTTTAGCTTTTTCCTGTTAATCCTAGCATGATAAAGATTCAAAGAGAGTGAGATGCCAGCTCCTTTCATTCAGTCAGTAGCTTCAAACATTTCTGGTATATGAAAAACATGTTTTTCAATGGCAAAAATCAATGAATATTGTAAATGCACAAACAGTAATATCTCCACATTGCAAGGTGCAATTCTGAAATTTTTTGCTTTTTCCTGTTAATCCTAGCATGATAAAGAAGATTCAAAGAGAGTGAGATGCCAGCTCCTTTCATTCAGTCAGTAGCTTCAAACATTTCTGGTATATGAAAAACATGTTTTTCAATGGCAAAAATCAATGAATATTGTAAATGCACAAACAGTAATATCTCCACATTGCAAGGTGCAATTCTGAAATTTTTTGCTTTTTCCTGCTAATCCTAGCATGATAAAGAAGATTCAAAGAGAGTGAGATGCCAGCTCCTTTCATTCAGTCAGTAGCTTCAAACATTTCTGGTATATGAAAAACATGTTTTTCAATGGCAAAAATCAATGAATATTGTAAATGCACAAACAGTAATATCTCCATATTGCACGGTGCAATTCTGAAATTTTTAGCTTTTTCCTGTTAATCCTAGCATGATAAAGAAGATTCAAAGAGAGTGAGATGCCAGCTCCTTTCATTCAGTCAGTAGCTTCAAACATTTCTGGTATATGAAAAACATGTTTTTCAATGGCAAAAATCAATGAATATTGTAAATGCACAAACAGTAATATCTCCACATTGCAAGGTGCAATTCTGAAATTTTTTGCTTTTTCCTGCTAATCCTAGCATGATAAAGAAGATTCAAAGAGAGTGAGATGCCAGCTCCTTTCATTCAGTCAGTAGCTTCAAACATTTCTGGTATATGAAAAACATGTTTTTCAATGGCAAAAATCAATGAATATTGTAAATGCACAAACAGTAATATCTCCACATTGCACGGTGCAATTCTGAAATTTTTAGCTTTTTCCTGTTAATCCTAGCATGATAAAGAAGATTCAAAGAGAGTGAGATGCCAGCTCCTTTCATTCAGTCAGTAGCTTCAAACATTTCTGGTATATGAAAAACATGTTTTTCAATGGCAAAAATCAATGAATATTGTAAATGCACAAACAGTAATATCTCCACATTGCAAGGTGCAATTCTGAAATTTTTTGCTTTTTCCTGCTAATCCTAGCATGATAAAGAAGATTCAAAGAGAGTGAGATGCCAGCTCCTTTCATTCAGTCAGTAGCTTCAAACATTTCTGGTATATGAAAAACATGTTTTTCAATGGCAAAAATCAATGAATATTGTAAATGCACAAACAGTAATATCTCCACATTGCACGGTGCAATTCTGAAATTTTTAGCTTTTTCCTGTTAATCCTAGCATGATAAAGAAGATTCAAAGAGAGTGAGATGCCAGCTCCTTTCATTCAGTCAGTAGCTTCAAACATTTCTGGTATATGAAAAACATGTTTTTCAATGGCAAAAATCAATGAATATTGTAAATGCACAAACAGTAATATCTCCACATTGCAAGGTGCAATTCTGAAATTTTTTGCTTTTTCCTGCTAATCCTAGCATGATAAAGAAGATTCAAAGAGAGTGAGATGCCAGCTCCTTTCATTCAGTCAGTAGCTTCAAACATTTCTGGTATATGAAAAACATGTTTTTCAATGGCAAAAATCAATGAATATTGTAAATGCACAAACAGTAATATCTCCACATTGCACGGTGCAATTCTGAAATTTTTAGCTTTTTCCTGTTAATCCTAGCATGATAAAGAAGATTCAAAGAGAGTGAGATGCCAGCTCCTTTCATTCAGTCAGTAGCTTCAAACATTTCTGGTATATGAAAAACATGTTTTTCAATGGCAAAAATCAATGAATATTGTAAATGCACAAACAGTAATATCTCCACATTGCAAGGTGCAATTCTGAAATTTTTTGCTTTTTCCTGCTAATCCTAGCATGATAAAGAAGATTCAAAGAGAGTGAGATGCCAGCTCCTTTCATTCAGTCAGTAGCTTCAAACATTTCTGGTATATGAAAAACATGTTTTTCAATGGCAAAAATCAATGAATATTGTAAATGCACAAACAGTAATATCTCCACATTGCACGGTGCAATTCTGAAATTTTTAGCTTTTTCCTGTTAATCCTAGCATGATAAAGAAGATTCAAAGAGAGTGAGATGCCAGCTCCTTTCATTCAGTCAGTAGCTTCAAACATTTCTGGTATATGAAAAACATGTTTTTCAATGGCAAAAATCAATGAATATTGTAAATGCACAAACAGTAATATCTCCACATTGCAAGGTGCAATTCTGAAATTTTTTGCTTTTTCCTGTTAATCCTAGCATGATAAAGAAGATTCAAAGAGAGTGAGATGCCAGCTCCTTTCATTCAGTCAGTAGCTTCAAACATTTCTGGTATATGAAAAACATGTTTTTCAATGGCAAAAATCAATGAATATTGTAAATGCACAAACAGTAATATCTCCACATTGCAAGGTGCAATTCTGAAATTTTTTGCTTTTTCCTGCTAATCCTAGCATGATATATAAGATTCAAAGAGAGTGAGATGCCAGCTCCTTTCCTTCAGTCAGTAGCTTCAAACATTTCTGGTATATGAAAAACATGTTTTTCAATGGCAAAAATCAATGAATATTGTAAATGCACAAACAGTAATATCTCCACATTGCACGGTGCAATTCTGAAATTTTTAGCTTTTTCCTGTTAATCCTAGCATGATAAAGAAGATTCAAAGAGAGTGAGATGCCAGCTCCTTTCATTCAGTCAGTAGCTTCAAACATTTCTGGTATATGAAAAACATGTTTTTCAATGGCAAAAATCAATGAATATTGTAAATGCACAAACAGTAATATCTCCACATTGCAAGGTGCAATTCTGAAATTTTTTGCTTTTTCCTGCTAATCCTAGCATGATAAAGAAGATTCAAAGAGAGTGAGATGCCAGCTCCTTTCATTCAGTCAGTAGCTTCAAACATTTCTGGTATATGAAAAACATGTTTTTCAATGGCAAAAATCAATGAATATTGTAAATGCACAAACAGTAATATCTCCACATTGCAAGGTGCAATTCTGAAATTTTTTGCTTTTTCCTGCTAATCCTAGCATGATAAAGAAGATTCAAAGAGAGTGAGATGCCAGCTCCTTTCCTTCAGTCAGTAGCTTCAAACATTTCTGGTATATGAAAAACATGTTTTTCAATGGCAAAAATCAATGAATATTGTAAATGCACAAACAGTAATATCTCCACATTGCACGGTGCAATTCTGAAATTTTTAGCTTTTTCCTGTTAATCCTAGCATGATAAAGAAGATTCAAAGAGAGTGAGATGCCAGCTCCTTTCATTCAGTCAGTAGCTTCAAACATTTCTGGTATATGAAAAACATGTTTTTCAATGGCAAAAATCAATGAATATTGTAAATGCACAAACAGTAATATCTCCACATTGCAAGGTGCAATTCTGAAATTTTTTGCTTTTTCCTGCTAATCCTAGCATGATAAAGAAGATTCAAAGAGAGTGAGATGCCAGCTCCTTTCATTCAGTCAGTAGCTTCAAACATTTCTGGTATATGAAAAACATGTTTTTCAATGGCAAAAATCAATGAATATTGTAAATGCACAAACAGTAATATCTCCACATTGCACGGTGCAATTCTGAAATTTTTAGCTTTTTCCTGTTAATCCAAGCATGATAAAGATTCAAAGAGAGTGAGATGCCAGCTCCTTTCATTCAGTCAGTAGCTTCAAACATTTCTGGTATATGAAAAACATGTTTTTCAATGGCAAAAATCAATGAATATTGTAAATGCACAAACAGTAATATCTCCACATTGCAAGGTGCAATTCTGAAATTTTTTGCTTTTTCCTGTTAATCCTAGCATGATAAAGAAGATTCAAAGAGAGTGAGATGCCAGCTCCTTTCATTCAGTCAGTAGCTTCAAACATTTCTGGTATATGAAAAACATGTTTTTCAATGGCAAAAATCAATGAATATTGTAAATGCACAAACAGTAATATCTCCACATTGCAAGGTGCAATTCTGAAATTTTTTGCTTTTTCCTGCTAATCCTAGCATGATAAAGAAGATTCAAAGAGAGTGAGATGCCAGCTCCTTTCATTCAGTCAGTAGCTTCAAACATTTCTGGTATATGAAAAACATGTTTTTCAATGGCAAAAATCAATGAATATTGTAAATGCACAAACAGTAATATCTCCACATTGCAAGGTGCAATTCTGAAATTTTTTGCTTTTTCCTGCTAATCCTAGCATGATAAAGAAGATTCAAAGAGAGTGAGATGCCAGCTCCTTTCCTTCAGTCAGTAGCTTCAAACATTTCTGGTATATGAAAAACATGTTTTTCAATGGCAAAAATCAATGAATATTGTAAATGCACAAACAGTAATATCTCCACATTGCACGGTGCAATTCTGAAATTTTTAGCTTTTTCCTGTTAATCCTAGCATGATAAAGAAGATTCAAAGAGAGTGAGATGCCAGCTCCTTTCATTCAGTCAGTAGCTTCAAACATTTCTGGTATATGAAAAACATGTTTTTCAATGGCAAAAATCAATGAATATTGTAAATGCACAAACAGTAATATCTCCACATTGCAAGGTGCAATTCTGAAATTTTTTGCTTTTTCCTGCTAATCCTAGCATGATAAAGAAGATTCAAAGAGAGTGAGATGCCAGCTCCTTTCATTCAGTCAGTAGCTTCAAACATTTCTGGTATATGAAAAACATGTTTTTCAATGGCAAAAATCAATGAATATTGTAAATGCACAAACAGTAATATCTCCACATTGCACGGTGCAATTCTGAAATTTTTAGCTTTTTCCTGTTAATCCTAGCATGATAAAGATTCAAAGAGAGTGAGATGCCAGCTCCTTTCATTCAGTCAGTAGCTTCAAACATTTCTGGTATATGAAAAACATGTTTTTCAATGGCAAAAATCAATGAATATTGTAAATGCACAAACAGTAATATCTCCACATTGCAAGGTGCAATTCTGAAATTTTTTGCTTTTTCCTGTTAATCCTAGCATGATAAAGAAGATTCAAAGAGAGTGAGATGCCAGCTCCTTTCATTCAGTCAGTAGCTTCAAACATTTCTGGTATATGAAAAACATGTTTTTCAATGGCAAAAATCAATGAATATTGTAAATGCACAAACAGTAATATCTCCACATTGCAAGGTGCAATTCTGAAATTTTTTGCTTTTTCCTGCTAATCCTAGCATGATAAAGAAGATTCAAAGAGAGTGAGATGCCAGCTCCTTTCATTCAGTCAGTAGCTTCAAACATTTCTGGTATATGAAAAACATGTTTTTCAATGGCAAAAATCAATGAATATTGTAAATGCACAAACAGTAATATCTCCACATTGCAAGGTGCAATTCTGAAATTTTTAGCTTTTTCCTGTTAATCCTAGCATGATAAAGAAGATTCAAAGAGAGTGAGATGCCAGCTCCTTTCATTCAGTCAGTAGCTTCAAACATTTCTGGTATATGAAAAACATATTTTTCAATGGCAAAAATCAATGAATATTGTAAATGCACAAACAGTAATATCTCCACATTGCAAGGTGCAATTCTGAAATTTTTTGCTTTTTCCTGCTAATCCTAGCATGATAAAGAAGATTCAAAGAGAGTGAGATGCCAGCTCCTTTCATTCAGTCAGTAGCTTCAAACATTTCTGGTATATGAAAAACATGTTTTTCAATGGCAAAAATCAATGAATATTGTAAATGCACAAACAGTAATATCTCCACATTGCAAGGTGCAATTCTGAAATTTTTTGCTTTTTCCTGCTAATCCTAGCATGATAAAGAAGATTCAAAGAGAGTGAGATGCCAGCTCCTTTCCTTCAGTCAGTAGCTTCAAACATTTCTGGTATATGAAAAACATGTTTTTCAATGGCAAAAATCAATGAATATTGTAAATGCACAAACAGTAATATCTCCACATTGCACGGTGCAATTCTGAAATTTTTAGCTTTTTCCTGTTAATCCTAGCATGATAAAGAAGATTCAAAGAGATTGAGATGCCAGCTCCTTTCATTCAGTCAGTAGCTTCAAACATTTCTGGTATATGAAAAACATGTTTTTCAATGGCAAAAATCAATGAATATTGTAAATGCACAAACAGTAATATCTCCACATTGCAAGGTGCAATTCTGAAATTTTTTGCTTTTTCCTGCTAATCCTAGCATGATAAAGAAGATTCAAAGAGAGTGAGATGCCAGCTCCTTTCATTCAGTCAGTAGCTTCAAACATTTCTGGTATATGAAAAACATGTTTTTCAATGGCAAAAATCAATGAATATTGTAAATGCACAAACAGTAATATCTCCACATTGCACGGTGCAATTCTGAAATTTTTAGCTTTTTCCTGTTAATCCTAGCATGATAAAGATTCAAAGAGAGTGAGATGCCAGCTCCTTTCATTCAGTCAGTAGCTTCAAACATTTCTGGTATATGAAAAACATGTTTTTCAATGGCAAAAATCAATGAATATTGTAAATGCACAAACAGTAATATCTCCACATTGCAAGGTGCAATTCTGAAATTTTTTGCTTTTTCCTGTTAATCCTAGCATGATAAAGAAGATTCAAAGAGAGTGAGATGCCAGCTCCTTTCATTCAGTCAGTAGCTTCAAACATTTCTGGTATATGAAAAACATGTTTTTCAATGGCAAAAATCAATGAATATTGTAAATGCACAAACAGTAATATCTCCACATTGCAAGGTGCAATTCTGAAATTTTTTGCTTTTTCCTGCTAATCCTAGCATGATAAAGAAGATTCAAAGAGAGTGAGATGCCAGCTCCTTTCATTCAGTCAGTAGCTTCAAACATTTCTGGTATATGAAAAACATGTTTTTCAATGGCAAAAATCAATGAATATTGTAAATGCACAAACAGTAATATCTCCACATTGCACGGTGCAATTCTGAAATTTTTAGCTTTTTCCTGTTAATCCTAGCATGATAAAGAAGATTCAAAGAGAGTGAGATGCCAGCTCCTTTCATTCAGTCAGTAGCTTCAAACATTTCTGGTATATGAAAAACATGTTTTTCAATGGCAAAAATCAATGAATATTGTAAATGCACAAACAGTAATATCTCCACATTGCAAGGTGCAATTCTGAAATTTTTTGCTTTTTCCTGCTAATCCTAGCATGATAAAGAAGATTCAAAGAGAGTGAGATGCCAGCTCCTTTCATTCAGTCAGTAGCTTCAAACATTTCTGGTATATGAAAAACATGTTTTTCAATGGCAAAAATCAATGAATATTGTAAATGCACAAACAGTAATATCTCCACATTGCAAGGTGCAATTCTCAAATTTTTTGCTTTTTCCTGTTAATCCTAGCATGATAAAGAAGATTCAAAGAGAGTGAGATGCCAGCTCCTTTCATTCAGTCAGTAGCTTCAAACATTTCTGGTATATGAAAAACATGTTTTTCAATGGCAAAAATCAATGAATATTGTAAATGCACAAACAGTAATATCTCCACATTGCAAGGTGCAATTCTGAAATTTTTTGCTTTTTCCTGCTAATCCTAGCATGATAAAGAAGATTCAAAGAGAGTGAGATGCCAGCTCCTTTCATTCAGTCAGTAGCTTCAAACATTTCTGGTATATGAAAAACATGTTTTTCAATGGCAAAAATCAATGAATATTGTAAATGCACAAACAGTAATATCTCCACATTGCACGGTGCAATTCTGAAATTTTTAGCTTTTTCCTGTTAATCCTAGCATGATAAAGAAGATTCAAAGAGAGTGAGATGCCAGCTCCTTTCATTCAGTCAGTAGCTTCAAACATTTCTGGTATATGAAAAACATGTTTTTCAATGGCAAAAATCAATGAATATTGTAAATGCACAAACAGTAATATCTCCACATTGCACGGTGCAATTCTGAAATTTTTAGCTTTTTCCTGTTAATCCTAGCATGATAAAGAAGATTCAAAGAGAGTGAGATGCCAGCTCCTTTCATTCAGTCAGTAGCTTCAAACATTTCTGGTATATGAAAAACATGTTTTTCAATGGCAAAAATCAATGAATATTGTAAATGCACAAACAGTAATATCTCCACATTGCAAGGTGCAATTCTGAAATTTTTTGCTTTTTCCTGTTAATCCTAGCATGATAAAGAAGATTCAAAGAGATTGAGATGCCAGCTCCTTTCATTCAGTCAGTAGCTTCAAACATTTCTGGTATATGAAAAACATGTTTTTCAATGGCAAAAATCAATGAATATTGTAAATGCACAAACAGTAATATCTCCACATTGCAAGGTGCAATTCTGAAATTTTTTGCTTTTTCCTGCTAATCCTAGCATGATAAAGAAGATTCAAAGAGAGTGAGATGCCAGCTCCTTTCATTCAGTCAGTAGCTTCAAACATTTCTGGTATATGAAAAACATGTTTTTCAATGGCAAAAATCAATGAATATTGTAAATGCACAAACAGTAATATCTCCACATTGCACGGTGCAATTCTGAAATTTTTAGCTTTTTCCTGTTAATCCTAGCATGATAAAGAAGATTCAAAGAGAGTGAGATGCCAGCTCCTTTCATTCAGTCAGTAGCTTCAAACATTTCTGGTATATGAAAAACATGTTTTTCAATGGCAAAAATCAATGAATATTGTAAATGCACAAACAGTAATATCTCCACATTGCAAGGTGCAATTCTGAAATTTTTTGCTTTTTCCTGTTAATCCTAGCATGATAAAGAAGATTCAAAGAGAGTGAGATGCCAGCTCCTTTCATTCAGTCAGTAGCTTCAAACATTTCTGGTATATGAAAAACATGTTTTTCAATGGCAAAAATCAATGAATATTGTAAATGCACAAACAGTAATATCTCCACATTGTAAGGTGCAATTCTGAAATTTTTTGCTTTTTCCTGCTAATCCTAGCATGATAAAGAAGATTCAAAGAGAGTGAGATGCCAGCTCCTTTCATTCAGTCAGTAGCTTCAAACATTTCTGGTATATGAAAAACATGTTTTTCAATGGCAAAAATCAATGAATATTGTAAATGCACAAACAGTAATATCTCCACATTGCACAGTGCAATTCTGAAATTTTTAGCTTTTTAATGTTAATCCTAGCATGATAAAGAAGATTCAAAGAGAGTGAGATGCCAGCTCCTTTCATTCAGTCAGTAGCTTCAAACATTTCTGGTATATGAAAAACATGTTTTTCAATGGCAAAAATCAATGAATATTGTAAATGCACAAACAGTAATATCTCCACATTGCAAGGTGCAATTCTGAAATTTTTTGCTTTTTCCTGCTAATCCTAGCATGATAAAGAAGATTCAAAGAGAGTGAGATGCCAGCTCCTTTCATTCAGTCAGTAGCTTCAAACATTTCTGGTATATGAAAAACATGTTTTTCAATGGCAAAAATCAATGAATATTGTAAATGCACAAACAGTAATATCTCCACATTGCACGGTGCAATTCTGAAATTTTTAGCTTTTTCCTGTTAATCCTAGCATGATAAAGAAGATTCAAAGAGAGTGAGATGCCAGCTCCTTTCATTCAGTCAGTAGCTTCAAACATTTCTGGTATATGAAAAACATGTTTTTCAATGGCAAAAATCAATGAATATTGTAAATGCACAAACAGTAATATCTCCACATTGCAAGGTGCAATTCTGAAATTTTTTGCTTTTTCCTGTTAATCCTAGCATGATAAAGAAGATTCAAAGAGAGTGAGATGCCAGCTCCTTTCATTCAGTCAGTAGCTTCAAACATTTCTGGTATATGAAAAACATGTTTTTCAATGGCAAAAATCAATGAATATTGTAAATGCACAAACAGTAATATCTCCACATTGCAAGGTGCAATTCTGAAATTTTTTGCTTTTTCCTGCTAATCCTAGCATGATAAAGAAGATTCAAAGAGAGTGAGATGCCAGCTCCTTTCATTCAGTCAGTAGCTTCAAACATTTCTGGTATATGAAAAACATGTTTTTCAATGGCAAAAATCAATGAATATTGTAAATGCACAAACAGTAATATCTCCACTTTGCACGGTGCAATTCTGAAATTTTTAGCTTTTTCCTGTTAATCCTAGCATGATAAAGAAGATTCAAAGAGAGTGAGATGCCAGCTCCTTTCATTCAGTCAGTAGCTTCAAACATTTCTGGTATATGAAAAACATGTTTTTCAATGGCAAAAATCAATGAATATTGTAAATGCACAAACAGTAATATCTCCACATTGCAAGGTGCAATTCTGAAATTTTTTGCTTTTTCCTGTTAATCCTAGCATGATAAAGAAGATTCAAAGAGAGTGAGATGCCAGCTCCTTTCATTCAGTCAGTAGCTTCAAACATTTCTGGTATATGAAAAACATGTTTTTCAATGGCAAAAATCAATGAATATTGTAAATGCACAAACAGTAATATCTCCACATTGCAAGGTGAAATTCTGAAATTTTTTGCTTTTTCCTGTTAATCCTAGCATGATAAAGAAGATTCAAAGAGAGTGAGATGCCAGCTCCTTTCATTCAGTCAGTAGCTTCAAACATTTCTGGTATATGAAAAACATGTTTTTCAATGGCAAAAATCAATGAATATTGTAAATGCACAAACAGTAATATCTCCACATTGCAAGGTGCAATTCTGAAATTTTTTGCTTTTTCCTGCTAATCCTAGCATGATAAAGAAGATTCAAAGAGAGTGAGATGCCAGCTCCTTTCATTCAGTCAGTAGCTTCAAACATTTCTGGTATATGAAAAACATGTTTTTCAATGGCAAAAATCAATGAATATTGTAAATGCACAAACAGTAATATCTCCACATTGCACGGTGCAATTCTGAAATTTTTAGCTTTTTCCTGTTAATCCTAGCATGATAAAGAAGATTCAAAGAGAGTGAGATGCCAGCTCCTTTCATTCAGTCAGTAGCTTCAAACATTTCTGGTATATGAAAAACATGTTTTTCAATGGCAAAAATCAATGAATATTGTAAATGCACAAACAGTAATATCTCCACATTGCAAGGTGCAATTCTGAAATTTTTTGCTTTTTCCTGCTAATCCTAGCATGATAAAGAAGATTCAAAGAGAGTGAGATGCCAGCTCCTTTCATTCAGTCAGTAGCTTCAAACATTTCTGGTATATGAAAAACATGTTTTTCAATGGCAAAAATCAATGAATATTGTAAATGCACAAACAGTAATATCTCCACATTGCACGGAGCAATTCTGAAATTTTTAGCTTTTTCCTGTTAATCCTAGCATGATAAAGAAGATTCAAAGAGAGTGAGATGCCAGCTCCTTTCATTCAGTCAGTAGCTTCAAACATTTCTGGTATATGAAAAACATGTTTTTCAATGTCAAAAATCAATGAATATTGTAAATGCACAAACAGTAATATCTCCACATTGCAAGGTGCAATTCTGAAATTTTTTGCTTTTTCCTGTTAATCCTAGCATGATAAAGAAGATTCAAAGAGAGTGAGATGCCAGCTCCTTTCATTCAGTCAGTAGCTTCAAACATTTCTGGTATATGAAAAACATGTTTTTCAATGGCAAAAATCAATGAATATTGTAAATGCACAAACAGTAATATCTCCACATTGCAAGGTGCAATTCTGAAATTTTTTGCTTTTTCCTGCTAATCCTAGCATGATAAAGAAGATTCAAAGAGAGTGAGATGCCAGCTCCTTTCATTCAGTCAGTAGCTTCAAACATTTCTGGTATATGAAAAACATGTTTTTCAATGGCAAAAATCAATGAATATTGTAAATGCACAAACAGTAATATCTCCACATTGCACGGTGCAATTCTGAAATTTTTAGCTTTTTCCTGTTAATCCTAGCATGATAAAGAAGATTCAAAGAGAGTGAGATGCCAGCTCCTTTCATTCAGTCAGTAGCTTCAAACATTTCTGGTATATGAAAAACATGTTTTTCAATGGCAAAAATCAATGAATATTGTAAATGCACAAAGAGTAATATCTCCACATTGCAAGGTGCAATTCTGAAATTTTTTGCTTTTTCCTGTTAATCCTAGCATGATAAAGAAGATTCAAAGAGAGTGAGATGCCAGCTCCTTTCATTCAGTCAGTAGCTTCAAACATTTCTGGTATATGAAAAACATGTTTTTAAATGGCAAAAATCAATGAATATTGTAAATGCACAAACAGTAATATCTCCACATTGCAAGGTGCAATTCTGAAATTTTTAGCTTTTTCCTGCTAATCCTAGCATGATAAAGAAGATTCAAAGAGAGTGAGATGCCAGCTCCTTTCCTTCAGTCAGTAGCTTCAAACATTTCTGGTATATGAAAAACATGTTTTTCAATGGCAAAAATCAATGAATATTGTAAATGCACAAACAGTAATATCTCCACATTGCACGGTGCAATTCTGAAATTTTTAGCTTTTTCCTGTTAATCCTAGCATGATAAAGAAGATTCAAAGAGAGTGAGATGCCAGCTCCTTTCATTCAGTCAGTAGCTTCAAACATTTCTGGTATATGAAAAACATGTTTTTCAATGGCAAAAATCAATGAATATTGTAAATGCACAAACAGTAATATCTCCACATTGCAAGGTGCAATTCTGAAATTTTTTGCTTTTTCCTGCTAATCCTAGCATGATAAAGAAGATTCAAAGAGAGTGAGATGCCAGCTCCTTTCATTCAGTCAGTAGCTTCAAACATTTCTGGTATATGAAAAACATGTTTTTCAATGGCAAAAATCAATGAATATTGTAAATGCACAAACAGTAATATCTCCACATTGCACGGTGCAATTCTGAAATTTTTAGCTTTTTCCTGTTAATCCTAGCATGATAAAGATTCAAAGAGAGTGAGATGCCAGCTCCTTTCATTCAGTCAGTAGCTTCAAACATTTCTGGTATATGAAAAACATGTTTTTCAATGGCAAAAATCAATGAATATTGTAAATGCACAAACAGTAATATCTCCACATTGCAAGGTGCAATTCTGAAATTTTTTGCTTTTTCCTGTTAATCCTAGCATGATAAATAAGATTCAAAGAGAGTGAGATGCCAGCTCCTTTCATTCAGTCAGTAGCTTCAAACATTTCTGGTATATGAAAAACATGTTTTTCAATGGCAAAAATCAATGAATATTGTAAATGCACAAACAGTAATATCTCCACATTGCAAGGTGCAATTCTGAAATTTTTTGCTTTTTCCTGCTAATCCTAGCATGATAAAGAAGATTCAAAGAGAGTGAGATGCCAGCTCCTTTCATTCAGTCAGTAGCTTCAAACATTTCTGGTATATGAAAAACATGTTTTTCAATGGCAAAAATCAATGAATATTGTAAATGCACAAACAATAATATCTCCACATTGCACGGTGCAATTCTGAAATTTTTAGCTTTTTCCTGTTAATCCTAGCATGATAAAGAAGATTCAAAGAGAGTGAGATGCCAGCTCCTTTCATTCAGTCAGTAGCTTCAAACATTTCTGGTATATGAAAAACATGTTTTTCAATGGCAAAAATCAATGAATATTGTAAATGCACAAACAGTAATATCTCCACATTGCAAGGTGCAATTCTGAAATTTTTTGCTTTTTCCTGCTAATCCTAGCATGATAAAGAAGATTCAAAGAGAGTGAGATGCCAGCTCCTTTCATTCAGTCAGTAGCTTCAAACATTTCTGGTATATGAAAAACATGTTTTTCAATGGCAAAAATCAATGAATATTGTAAATGCACAAACAGTAATATCTCCACATTGCACGGTGCAATTCTGAAATTTTTAGCTTTTTCCTGTTAATCCTAGCATGATAAAGAAGATTCAAAGAGAGTGAGATGCCAGCTCCTTTCATTCAGTCATTAGCTTCAAACATTTCTGGTATATGAAAAACATGTTTTTCAATGGCAAAAATCAATGAATATTGTAAATGCACAAACAGTAATATCTCCACATTGCACGGTGCAATTCTGAAATTTTTAGCTTTTTCCTGTTAATCCTAGCATGATAAAGAAGATTCAAAGAGAGTGAGATGCCAGCTCCTTTCATTCAGTCAGTAGCTTCAAACATTTCTGGTATATGAAAAACATGTTTTTCAATGGCAAAAATCAATGAATATTGTAAATGCACAAACAGTAATATCTCCACATTGCAAGGTGCAATTCTGAAATTTTTTGCTTTTTCCTGTTAATCCTAGCATGATAAAGAAGATTCAAAGAGAGTGAGATGCCAGCTCCTTTCATTCAGTCAGTAGCTTCAAACATTTCTGGTATATGAAAAACATGTTTTTCAATGGCAAAAATCAATGAATATTGTAAATGCACAAACAGTAATATCTCCACATTGCAAGGTGCAATTCTGAAATTTTTTGCTTTTTCCTGCTAATCCTAGCATGATAAAGAAGATTCAAAGAGAGTGAGATGCCAGCTCCTTTCATTCAGTCAGTAGCTTCAAACATTTCTGGTATATGAAAAACATGTTTTTCAATGGCAAAAATCAATGAATATTGTAAATGCACAAACAGTAATATCTCCACATTGCACAGTGCAATTCTGAAATTTTTAGCTTTTTCCTGTTAATCCTAGCATGATAAAGAAGATTCAAAGAGAGTGAGATGCCAGCTCCTTTCATTCAGTCAGTAGCTTCAAACATTTCTGGTATATGAAAAACATGTTTTTCAATGGCAAAAATCAATGAATATTGTAAATGCACAAACAGTAATATCTCCACATTGCAAGGTGCAATTCTGAAATTTTTTGCTTTTTCCTGCTAATCCTAGCATGATAAAGAAGATTCAAAGAGAGTGAGATGCCAGCTCCTTTCATTCAGTCAGTAGCTTCAAACATTTCTGGTATATGAAAAACATGTTTTTCAATGGCAAAAATCAATGAATATTGTAAATGCACAAACAGTAATATCTCCACATTGCACGGTGCAATTCTGAAATTTTTAGCTTTTTCCTGTTAATCCTAGCATGATAAAGAAGATTCAAAGAGAGTGAGATGCCAGCTCCTTTCATTCAGTCAGTAGCTTCAAACATTTCTGGTATATGAAAAACATGTTTTTCAATGGCAAAAATCAATGAATATTGTAAATGCACAAACAGTAATATCTCCACATTGCAAGGTGCAATTCTGAAATTTTTTGCTTTTTCCTGCTAATCCTAGCATGATAAAGAAGATTCAAAGAGAGTGAGATGCCAGCTCCTTTCATTCAGTCAGTAGCTTCAAACATTTCTGGTATATGAAAAACATGTTTTTCAATGGCAAAAATCAATGAATATTGTAAATGCACAAACAGTAATATCTCCACATTGCACGGTGCAATTCTGAAATTTTTAGCTTTTTCCTGTTAATCCTAGCATGATAAAGAAGATTCAAAGAGAGTGAGATGCCAGCTCCTTTCATTCAGTCAGTAGCTTCAAACATTTCTGGTATATGAAAAACATGTTTTTCAATGGCAAAAATCAATGAATATTGTAAATGCACAAACAGTAATATCTCCACATTGCAAGGTGCAATTCTGAAATTTTTTGCTTTTTCCTGCTAATCCTAGCATGATAAAGAAGATTCAAAGAGAGTGAGATGCCAGCTCCTTTCATTCAGTCAGTAGCTTCAAACATTTCTGGTATATGAAAAACATGTTTTTCAATGGCAAAAATCAATGAATATTGTAAATGCACAAACAGTAATATCTCCACATTGCACGGTGCAATTCTGAAATTTTTAGCTTTTTCCTGTTAATCCTAGCATGATAAAGAAGATTCAAAGAGAGTGAGATGCCAGCTCCTTTCATTCAGTCAGTAGCTTCAAACATTTCTGGTATATGAAAAACATGTTTTTCAATGGCAAAAATCAATGAATATTGTAAATGCACAAACAGTAATATCTCCACATTGCAAGGTGCAATTCTGAAATTTTTTGCTTTTTCCTGTTAATCCTAGCATGATAAAGAAGATTCAAAGAGAGTGAGATGCCAGCTCCTTTCATTCAGTCAGTAGCTTCAAACATTTCTGGTATATGAAAAACATGTTTTTCAATGGCAAAAATCAATGAATATTGTAAATGCACAAACAGTAATATCTCCACATTGCAAGGTGCAATTCTGAAATTTTTTGCTTTTTCCTGCTAATCCTAGCATGATATATAAGATTCAAAGAGAGTGAGATGCCAGCTCCTTTCCTTCAGTCAGTAGCTTCAAACATTTCTGGTATATGAAAAACATGTTTTTCAATGGCAAAAATCAATGAATATTGTAAATGCACAAACAGTAATATCTCCACATTGCACGGTGCAATTCGGAAATTTTTAGCTTTTTCCTGTTAATCCTAGCATGATAAAGAAGATTCAAAGAGAGTGAGATGCCAGCTCCTTTCATTCAGTCAGTAGCTTCAAACATTTCTGGTATATGAAAAACATGTTTTTCAATGGCAAAAATCAATGAATATTGTAAATGCACAAACAGTAATATCTCCACATTGCAAGGTGCAATTCTGAAATTTTTTGCTTTTTCCTGTTAATCCTAGCATGATAAAGAAGATTCAAAGAGAGTGAGATGCCAGCTCCTTTCATTCAGTCAGTAGCTTCAAACATTTCTGGTATATGAAAAACATGTTTTTAAATGGCAAAAATCAATGAATATTGTAAATGCACAAACAGTAATATCTCCACATTGCAAGGTGCAATTCTGAAATTTTTAGCTTTTTCCTGCTAATCCTAGCATGATAAAGAAGATTCAAAGAGAGTGAGATGCCAGCTCCTTTCCTTCAGTCAGTAGCTTCAAACATTTCTGGTATATGAAAAACATGTTTTTCAATGGCAAAAATCAATGAATATTGTAAATGCACAAACAGTAATATCTCCACATTGCACGGTGCAATTCTGAAATTTTTAGCTTTTTCCTGTTAATCCTAGCATGATAAAGAAGATTCAAAGAGAGTGAGATGCCAGCTCCTTTCATTCAGTCAGTAGCTTCAAACATTTCTGGTATATGAAAAACATGTTTTTCAATGGCAAAAATCAATGAATATTGTAAATGCACAAACAGTAATATCTCCACATTGCAAGGTGCAATTCTGAAATTTTTTGCTTTTTCCTGCTAATCCTAGCATGATAAAGAAGATTCAAAGAGAGTGAGATGCCAGCTCCTTTCATTCAGTCAGTAGCTTCAAACATTTCTGGTATATGAAAAACATGTTTTTCAATGGCAAAAATCAATGAATATTGTAAATGCACAAACAGTAATATCTCCACATTGCACGGTGCAATTCTGAAATTTTTAGCTTTTTCCTGTTAATCCTAGCATGATAAAGATTCAAAGAGAGTGAGATGCCAGCTCCTTTCATTCAGTCAGTAGCTTCAAACATTTCTGGTATATGAAAAACATGTTTTTCAATGGCAAAAATCAATGAATATTGTAAATGCACAAACAGTAATATCTCCACATTGCAAGGTGCAATTCTGAAATTTTTTGCTTTTTCCTGTTAATCCTAGCATGATAAATAAGATTCAAAGAGAGTGAGATGCCAGCTCCTTTCATTCAGTCAGTAGCTTCAAACATTTCTGGTATATGAAAAACATGTTTTTCAATGGCAAAAATCAATGAATATTGTAAATGCACAAACAGTAATATCTCCACATTGCAAGGTGCAATTCTGAAATTTTTTGCTTTTTCCTGCTAATCCTAGCATGATAAAGAAGATTCAAAGAGAGTGAGATGCCAGCTCCTTTCATTCAGTCAGTAGCTTCAAACATTTCTGGTATATGAAAAACATGTTTTTCAATGGCAAAAATCAATGAATATTGTAAATGCACAAACAATAATATCTCCACATTGCACGGTGCAATTCTGAAATTTTTAGCTTTTTCCTGTTAATCCTAGCATGATAAAGAAGATTCAAAGAGAGTGAGATGCCAGCTCCTTTCATTCAGTCAGTAGCTTCAAACATTTCTGGTATATGAAAAACATGTTTTTCAATGGCAAAAATCAATGAATATTGTAAATGCACAAACAGTAATATCTCCACATTGCAAGGTGCAATTCTGAAATTTTTTGCTTTTTCCTGCTAATCCTAGCATGATAAAGAAGATTCAAAGAGAGTGAGATGCCAGCTCCTTTCATTCAGTCAGTAGCTTCAAACATTTCTGGTATATGAAAAACATGTTTTTCAATGGCAAAAATCAATGAATATTGTAAATGCACAAACAGTAATATCTCCACATTGCACGGTGCAATTCTGAAATTTTTAGCTTTTTCCTGTTAATCCTAGCATGATAAAGAAGATTCAAAGAGAGTGAGATGCCAGCTCCTTTCATTCAGTCATTAGCTTCAAACATTTCTGGTATATGAAAAACATGTTTTTCAATGGCAAAAATCAATGAATATTGTAAATGCACAAACAGTAATATCTCCACATTGCACGGTGCAATTCTGAAATTTTTAGCTTTTTCCTGTTAATCCTAGCATGATAAAGAAGATTCAAAGAGAGTGAGATGCCAGCTCCTTTCATTCAGTCAGTAGCTTCAAACATTTCTGGTATATGAAAAACATGTTTTTCAATGGCAAAAATCAATGAATATTGTAAATGCACAAACAGTAATATCTCCACATTGCAAGGTGCAATTCTGAAATTTTTTGCTTTTTCCTGTTAATCCTAGCATGATAAAGAAGATTCAAAGAGAGTGAGATGCCAGCTCCTTTCATTCAGTCAGTAGCTTCAAACATTTCTGGTATATGAAAAACATGTTTTTCAATGGCAAAAATCAATGAATATTGTAAATGCACAAACAGTAATATCTCCACATTGCAAGGTGCAATTCTGAAATTTTTTGCTTTTTCCTGCTAATCCTAGCATGATAAAGAAGATTCAAAGAGAGTGAGATGCCAGCTCCTTTCATTCAGTCAGTAGCTTCAAACATTTCTGGTATATGAAAAACATGTTTTTCAATGGCAAAAATCAATGAATATTGTAAATGCACAAACAGTAATATCTCCACATTGCACGGTGCAATTCTGAAATTTTTAGCTTTTTCCTGTTAATCCTAGCATGATAAAGAAGATTCAAAGAGAGTGAGATGCCAGCTCCTTTCATTCAGTCAGTAGCTTCAAACATTTCTGGTATATGAAAAACATGTTTTTCAATGGCAAAAATCAATGAATATTGTAAATGCACAAACAGTAATATCTCCACATTGCAAGGTGCAATTCTGAAATTTTTTGCTTTTTCCTGCTAATCCTAGCATGATAAAGAAGATTCAAAGAGAGTGAGATGCCAGCTCCTTTCATTCAGTCAGTAGCTTCAAACATTTCTGGTATATGAAAAACATGTTTTTCAATGGCAAAAATCAATGAATATTGTAAATGCACAAACAGTAATATCTCCACATTGCACGGTGCAATTCTGAAATTTTTAGCTTTTTCCTGTTAATCCTAGCATGATAAAGAAGATTCAAAGAGAGTGAGATGCCAGCTCCTTTCATTCAGTCAGTAGCTTCAAACATTTCTGGTATATGAAAAACATGTTTTTCAATGGCAAAAATCAATGAATATTGTAAATGCACAAACAGTAATATCTCCACATTGCAAGGTGCAATTCTGAAATTTTTTGCTTTTTCCTGCTAATCCTAGCATGATAAAGAAGATTCAAAGAGAGTGAGATGCCAGCTCCTTTCATTCAGTCAGTAGCTTCAAACATTTCTGGTATATGAAAAACATGTTTTTCAATGGCAAAAATCAATGAATATTGTAAATGCACAAACAGTAATATCTCCACATTGCACGGTGCAATTCTGAAATTTTTAGCTTTTTCCTGTTAATCCTAGCATGATAAAGAAGATTCAAAGAGAGTGAGATGCCAGCTCCTTTCATTCAGTCAGTAGCTTCAAACATTTCTGGTATATGAAAAACATGTTTTTCAATGGCAAAAATCAATGAATATTGTAAATGCACAAACAGTAATATCTCCACATTGCAAGGTGCAATTCTGAAATTTTTTGCTTTTTCCTGCTAATCCTAGCATGATAAAGAAGATTCAAAGAGAGTGAGATGCCAGCTCCTTTCATTCAGTCAGTAGCTTCAAACATTTCTGGTATATGAAAAACATGTTTTTCAATGGCAAAAATCAATGAATATTGTAAATGCACAAACAGTAATATCTCCACATTGCACGGTGCAATTCTGAAATTTTTAGCTTTTTCCTGTAAATCCTAGCATGATAAAGAAGATTCAAAGAGAGTGAGATGCCAGCTCCTTTCATTCAGTCAGTAGCTTCAAACATTTCTGGTATATGAAAAACATGTTTTTCAATGGCAAAAATCAATGAATATTGTAAATGCACAAACAGTAATATCTCCACATTGCAAGGTGCAATTCTGAAATTTTTTGCTTTTTCCTGTTAATCCTAGCATGATAAAGAAGATTCAAAGAGAGTGAGATGCCAGCTCCTTTCATTCAGTCAGTAGCTTCAAACATTTCTGGTATATGAAAAACATGTTTTTCAATGGCAAAAATCAATGAATATTGTAAATGCACAAACAGTAATATCTCCACATTGCAAGGTGCAATTCTGAAATTTTTTGCTTTTTCCTGCTAATCCTAGCATGATATATAAGATTCAAAGAGAGTGAGATGCCAGCTCCTTTCCTTCAGTCAGTAGCTTCAAACATTTCTGGTATATGAAAAACATGTTTTTCAATGGCAAAAATCAATGAATATTGTAAATGCACAAACAGTAATATCTCCACATTGCACGGTGCAATTCTGAAATTTTTAGCTTTTTCCTGTTAATCCTAGCATGATAAAGAAGATTCAAAGAGAGTGAGATGCCAGCTCCTTTCATTCAGTCAGTAGCTTCAAACATTTCTGGTATATGAAAAACATGTTTTTCAATGGCAAAAATCAATGAATATTGTAAATGCACAAACAGTAATATCTCCACATTGCAAGGTGCAATTCTGAAATTTTTTGCTTTTTCCTGCTAATCCTAGCATGATAAAGAAGATTCAAAGAGAGTGAGATGCCAGCTCCTTTCATTCAGTCAGTAGCTTCAAACATTTCTGGTATATGAAAAACATGTTTTTCAATGGCAAAAATCAATGAATATTGTAAATGCACAAACAGTAATATCTCCACATTGCAAGGTGCAATTCTGAAATTTTTTGCTTTTTCCTGCTAATCCTAGCATGATAAAGAAGATTCAAAGAGAGTGAGATGCCAGCTCCTTTCCTTCAGTCAGTAGCTTCAAACATTTCTGGTATATGAAAAACATGTTTTTCAATGGCAAAAATCAATGAATATTGTAAATGCACAAACAGTAATATCTCCACATTGCACGGTGCAATTCTGAAATTTTTAGCTTTTTCCTGTTAATCCTAGCATGATAAAGAAGATTCAAAGAGAGTGAGATGCCAGCTCCTTTCATTCAGTCAGTAGCTTCAAACATTTCTGGTATATGAAAAACATGTTTTTCAATGGCAAAAATCAATGAATATTGTAAATGCACAAACAGTAATATCTCCACATTGCAAGGTGCAATTCTGAAATTTTTTGCTTTTTCCTGATAATCCTAGCATGATAAAGAAGATTCAAAGAGAGTGAGATGCCAGCTCCTTTCATTCAGTCAGTAGCTTCAAACATTTCTGGTATATGAAAAACATGTTTTTCAATGGCAAAAATCAATGAATATTGTAAATGCACAAACAGTAATATCTCCACATTGCACGGTGCAATTCTGAAATTTTTAGCTTTTTCCTGTTAATCCAAGCATGATAAAGATTCAAAGAGAGTGAGATGCCAGCTCCTTTCATTCAGTCAGTAGCTTCAAACATTTCTGGTATATGAAAAACATGTTTTTCAATGGCAAAAATCAATGAATATTGTAAATGCACAAACAGTAATATCTCCACATTGCAAGGTGCAATTCTGAAATTTTTTGCTTTTTCCTGTTAATCCTAGCATGATAAAGAAGATTCAAAGAGAGTGAGATGCCAGCTCCTTTCATTCAGTCAGTAGCTTCAAACATTTCTGGTATATGAAAAACATGTTTTTCAATGGCAAAAATCAATGAATATTGTAAATGCACAAACAGTAATATCTCCACATTGCAAGGTGCAATTCTGAAATTTTTTGCTTTTTCCTGCTAATCCTAGCATGATAAAGAAGATTCAAAGAGAGTGAGATGCCAGCTCCTTTCATTCAGTCAGTAGCTTCAAACATTTCTGGTATATGAAAAACATGTTTTTCAATGGCAAAAATCAATGAATATTGTAAATGCACAAACAGTAATATCTCCACATTGCAAGGTGCAATTCTGAAATTTTTTGCTTTTTCCTGCTAATCCTAGCATGATAAAGAAGATTCAAAGAGAGTGAGATGCCAGCTCCTTTCCTTCAGTCAGTAGCTTCAAACATTTCTGGTATATGAAAAACATGTTTTTCAATGGCAAAAATCAATGAATATTGTAAATGCACAAACAGTAATATCTCCACATTGCACGGTGCAATTCTGAAATTTTTAGCTTTTTCCTGTTAATCCTAGCATGATAAAGAAGATTCAAAGAGAGTGAGATGCCAGCTCCTTTCATTCAGTCAGTAGCTTCAAACATTTCTGGTATATGAAAAACATGTTTTTCAATGGCAAAAATCAATGAATATTGTAAATGCACAAACAGTAATATCTCCACATTGCAAGGTGCAATTCTGAAATTTTTTGCTTTTTCCTGCTAATCCTAGCATGATAAAGAAGATTCAAAGAGAGTGAGATGCCAGCTCCTTTCATTCAGTCAGTAGCTTCAAACATTTCTGGTATATGAAAAACATGTTTTTCAATGGCAAAAATCAATGAATATTGTAAATGCACAAACAGTAATATCTCCACATTGCAAGGTGCAATTCTGAAATTTTTTGCTTTTTCCTGCTAATCCTAGCATGATAAAGAAGATTCAAAGAGAGTGAGATGCCAGCTCCTTTCATTCAGTCAGTAGCTTCAAACATTTCTGGTATATGAAAAACATGTTTTTCAATGGCAAAAATCAATGAATATTGTAAATGCACAAACAGTAATATCTCCACATTGCAAGGTGCAATTCTGAAATTTTTTGCTTTTTCCTGCTAATCCTAGCATGATAAAGAAGATTCAAAGAGAGTGAGATGCCAGCTCCTTTCCTTCAGTCAGTAGCTTCAAACATTTCTGGTATATGAAAAACATGTTTTTCAATGGCAAAAATCAATGAATATTGTAAATGCACAAACAGTAATATCTCCACATTGCACGGTGCAATTCTGAAATTTTTAGCTTTTTCCTGTTAATCCTAGCATGATAAAGAAGATTCAAAGAGAGTGAGATGCCAGCTCCTTTCATTCAGTCAGTAGCTTCAAACATTTCTGGTATATGAAAAACATGTTTTTCAATGGCAAAAATCAATGAATATTGTAAATGCACAAACAGTAATATCTCCACATTGCAAGGTGCAATTCTGAAATTTTTTGCTTTTTCCTGCTAATCCTAGCATGATAAAGAAGATTCAAAGAGAGTGAGATGCCAGCTCCTTTCATTCAGTCAGTAGCTTCAAACATTTCTGGTATATGAAAAACATGTTTTTCAATGGCAAAAATCAATGAATATTGTAAATGCACAAACAGTAATATCTCCACATTGCACGGTGCAATTCTGAAATTTTTAGCTTTTTCCTGTTAATCCTAGCATGATAAAGATTCAAAGAGAGTGAGATGCCAGCTCCTTTCATTCAGTCAGTAGCTTCAAACATTTCTGGTATATGAAAAACATGTTTTTCAATGGCAAAAATCAATGAATATTGTAAATGCACAAACAGTAATATCTCCACATTGCAAGGTGCAATTCTGAAATTTTTTGCTTTTTCCTGTTAATCCTAGCATGATAAAGAAGATTCAAAGAGAGTGAGATGCCAGCTCCTTTCATTCAGTCAGTAGCTTCAAACATTTCTGGTATATGAAAAACATGTTTTTCAATGGCAAAAATCAATGAATATTGTAAATGCACAAACAGTAATATCTCCACATTGCAAGGTGCAATTCTGAAATTTTTTGCTTTTTCCTGCTAATCCTAGCATGATAAAGAAGATTCAAAGAGAGTGAGATGCCAGCTCCTTTCATTCAGTCAGTAGCTTCAAACATTTCTGGTATATGAAAAACATGTTTTTCAATGGCAAAAATCAATGAATATTGTAAATGCACAAACAGTAATATCTCCACATTGCAAGGTGCAATTCTGAAATTTTTAGCTTTTTCCTGTTAATCCTAGCATGATAAAGAAGATTCAAAGAGAGTGAGATGCCAGCTCCTTTCATTCAGTCAGTAGCTTCAAACATTTCTGGTATATGAAAAACATGTTTTTCAATGGCAAAAATCAATGAATATTGTAAATGCACAAACAGTAATATCTCCACATTGCAAGGTGCAATTCTGAAATTTTTTGCTTTTTCCTGCTAATCCTAGCATGATAAAGAAGATTCAAAGAGAGTGAGATGCCAGCTCCTTTCATTCAGTCAGTAGCTTCAAACATTTCTGGTATATGAAAAACATGTTTTTCAATGGCAAAAATCAATGAATATTGTAAATGCACAAACAGTAATATCTCCACATTGCAAGGTGCAATTCTGAAATTTTTTGCTTTTTCCTGCTAATCCTAGCATGATAAAGAAGATTCAAAGAGAGTGAGATGCCAGCTCCTTTCCTTCAGTCAGTAGCTTCAAACATTTCTGGTATATGAAAAACATGTTTTTCAATGGCAAAAATCAATGAATATTGTAAATGCACAAACAGTAATATCTCCACATTGCACGGTGCAATTCTGAAATTTTTAGCTTTTTCCTGTTAATCCTAGCATGATAAAGAAGATTCAAAGAGAGTGAGATGCCAGCTCCTTTCATTCAGTCAGTAGCTTCAAACATTTCTGGTATATGAAAAACATGTTTTTCAATGGCAAAAATCAATGAATATTGTAAATGCACAAACAGTAATATCTCCACATTGCAAGGTGCAATTCTGAAATTTTTTGCTTTTTCCTGCTAATCCTAGCATGATAAAGAAGATTCAAAGAGAGTGAGATGCCAGCTCCTTTCATTCAGTCAGTAGCTTCAAACATTTCTGGTATATGAAAAACATGTTTTTCAATGGCAAAAATCAATGAATATTGTAAATGCACAAACAGTAATATCTCCAAATTGCACGGTGCAATTCTGAAATTTTTAGCTTTTTCCTGTTAATCCTAGCATGATAAAGATTCAAAGAGAGTGAGATGCCAGCTCCTTTCATTCAGTCAGTAGCTTCAAACATTTCTGGTATATGAAAAACATGTTTTTCAATGGCAAAAATCAATGAATATTGTAAATGCACAAACAGTAATATCTCCACATTGCACGGTGCAATTCTGAAATTTTTAGCTTTTTCCTGTTAATCCTAGCATGATAAAGAAGATTCAAAGAGAGTGAGATGCCAGCTCCTTTCATTCAGTCAGTAGCTTCAAACATTTCTGGTATATGAAAAACATGTTTTTCAATGGCAAAAATCAATGAATATTGTAAATGCACAAACAGTAATATCTCCACATTGCAAGGTGCAATTCTGAAATTTTTTGCTTTTTCCTGTTAATCCTAGCATGATAAAGAAGATTCAAAGAGAGTGAGATGCCAGCTCCTTTCATTCAGTCAGTAGCTTCAAACATTTCTGGTATATGAAAAACATGTTTTTCAATGGCAAAAATCAATGAATATTGTAAATGCACAAACAGTAATATCTCCACATTGCAAGGTGCAATTCTGAAATTTTTTGCTTTTTCCTGCTAATCCTAGCATGATAAAGAAGATTCAAAGAGAGTGAGATGCCAGCTCCTTTCATTCAGTCAGTAGCTTCAAACATTTCTGGTATATGAAAAACATGTTTTTCAATGGCAAAAATCAATGAATATTGTAAATGCACAAACAGTAATATCTCCACATTGCACAGTGCAATTCTGAAATTTTTAGCTTTTTCCTGTTAATCCTAGCATGATAAAGAAGATTCAAAGAGAGTGAGATGCCAGCTCCTTTCATTCAGTCAGTAGCTTCAAACATTTCTGGTATATGAAAAACATGTTTTTCAATGGCAAAAATCAATGAATATTGTAAATGCACAAACAGTAATATCTCCACATTGCAAGGTGCAATTCTGAAATTTTTTGCTTTTTCCTGCTAATCCTAGCATGATAAAGAAGATTCAAAGAGAGTGAGATGCCAGCTCCTTTCATTCAGTCAGTAGCTTCAAACATTTCTGGTATATGAAAAACATGTTTTTCAATGGCAAAAATCAATGAATATTGTAAATGCACAAACAGTAATATCTCCACATTGCACGGTGCAATTCTGAAATTTTTAGCTTTTTCCTGTTAATCCTAGCATGATAAAGAAGATTCAAAGAGAGTGAGATGCCAGCTCCTTTCATTCAGTCAGTAGCTTCAAACATTTCTGGTATATGAAAAACATGTTTTTCAATGGCAAAAATCAATGAATATTGTAAATGCACAAACAGTAATATCTCCACATTGCAAGGTGCAATTCTGAAATTTTTTGCTTTTTCCTGCTAATCCTAGCATGATAAAGAAGATTCAAAGAGAGTGAGATGCCAGCTCCTTTCATTCAGTCAGTAGCTTCAAACATTTCTGGTATATGAAAAACATGTTTTTCAATGGCAAAAATCAATGAATATTGTAAATGCACAAACAGTAATATCTCCACATTGCACGGTGCAATTCTGAAATTTTTAGCTTTTTCCTGTTAATCCTAGCATGATAAAGAAGATTCAAAGAGAGTGAGATGCCAGCTCCTTTCATTCAGTCAGTAGCTTCAAACATTTCTGGTATATGAAAAACATGTTTTTCAATGGCAAAAATCAATGAATATTGTAAATGCACAAACAGTAATATCTCCACATTGCAAGGTGCAATTCTGAAATTTTTTGCTTTTTCCTGCTAATCCTAGCATGATAAAGAAGATTCAAAGAGAGTGAGATGCCAGCTCCTTTCATTCAGTCAGTAGCTTCAAACATTTCTGGTATATGAAAAACATGTTTTTCAATGGCAAAAATCAATGAATATTGTAAATGCACAAACAGTAATATCTCCACATTGCACGGTGCAATTCTGAAATTTTTAGCTTTTTCCTGTTAATCCTAGCATGATAAAGAAGATTCAAAGAGAGTGAGATGCCAGCTCCTTTCATTCAGTCAGTAGCTTCAAACATTTCTGGTATATGAAAAACATGTTTTTCAATGGCAAAAATCAATGAATATTGTAAATGCACAAACAGTAATATCTCCACATTGCAAGGTGCAATTCTGAAATTTTTTGCTTTTTCCTGTTAATCCTAGCATGATAAAGAAGATTCAAAGAGAGTGAGATGCCAGCTCCTTTCATTCAGTCAGTAGCTTCAAACATTTCTGGTATATGAAAAACATGTTTTTCAATGGCAAAAATCAATGAATATTGTAAATGCACAAACAGTAATATCTCCACATTGCAAGGTGCAATTCTGAAATTTTTTGCTTTTTCCTGCTAATCCTAGCATGATATATAAGATTCAAAGAGAGTGAGATGCCAGCTCCTTTCCTTCAGTCAGTAGCTTCAAACATTTCTGGTATATGAAAAACATGTTTTTCAATGGCAAAAATCAATGAATATTGTAAATGCACAAACAGTAATATCTCCACATTGCACGGTGCAATTCGGAAATTTTTAGCTTTTTCCTGTTAATCCTAGCATGATAAAGAAGATTCAAAGAGAGTGAGATGCCAGCTCCTTTCATTCAGTCAGTAGCTTCAAACATTTCTGGTATATGAAAAACATGTTTTTCAATGGCAAAAATCAATGAATATTGTAAATGCACAAACAGTAATATCTCCACATTGCAAGGTGCAATTCTGAAATTTTTTGCTTTTTCCTGTTAATCCTAGCATGATAAAGAAGATTCAAAGAGAGTGAGATGCCAGCTCCTTTCATTCAGTCAGTAGCTTCAAACATTTCTGGTATATGAAAAACATGTTTTTAAATGGCAAAAATCAATGAATATTGTAAATGCACAAACAGTAATATCTCCACATTGCAAGGTGCAATTCTGAAATTTTTAGCTTTTTCCTGCTAATCCTAGCATGATAAAGAAGATTCAAAGAGAGTGAGATGCCAGCTCCTTTCCTTCAGTCAGTAGCTTCAAACATTTCTGGTATATGAAAAACATGTTTTTCAATGGCAAAAATCAATGAATATTGTAAATGCACAAACAGTAATATCTCCACATTGCACGGTGCAATTCTGAAATTTTTAGCTTTTTCCTGTTAATCCTAGCATGATAAAGAAGATTCAAAGAGAGTGAGATGCCAGCTCCTTTCATTCAGTCAGTAGCTTCAAACATTTCTGGTATATGAAAAACATGTTTTTCAATGGCAAAAATCAATGAATATTGTAAATGCACAAACAGTAATATCTCCACATTGCAAGGTGCAATTCTGAAATTTTTTGCTTTTTCCTGCTAATCCTAGCATGATAAAGAAGATTCAAAGAGAGTGAGATGCCAGCTCCTTTCATTCAGTCAGTAGCTTCAAACATTTCTGGTATATGAAAAACATGTTTTTCAATGGCAAAAATCAATGAATATTGTAAATGCACAAACAGTAATATCTCCACATTGCACGGTGCAATTCTGAAATTTTTAGCTTTTTCCTGTTAATCCTAGCATGATAAAGATTCAAAGAGAGTGAGATGCCAGCTCCTTTCATTCAGTCAGTAGCTTCAAACATTTCTGGTATATGAAAAACATGTTTTTCAATGGCAAAAATCAATGAATATTGTAAATGCACAAACAGTAATATCTCCACATTGCAAGGTGCAATTCTGAAATTTTTTGCTTTTTCCTGTTAATCCTAGCATGATAAATAAGATTCAAAGAGAGTGAGATGCCAGCTCCTTTCATTCAGTCAGTAGCTTCAAACATTTCTGGTATATGAAAAACATGTTTTTCAATGGCAAAAATCAATGAATATTGTAAATGCACAAACAGTAATATCTCCACATTGCAAGGTGCAATTCTGAAATTTTTTGCTTTTTCCTGCTAATCCTAGCATGATAAAGAAGATTCAAAGAGAGTGAGATGCCAGCTCCTTTCATTCAGTCAGTAGCTTCAAACATTTCTGGTATATGAAAAACATGTTTTTCAATGGCAAAAATCAATGAATATTGTAAATGCACAAACAATAATATCTCCACATTGCACGGTGCAATTCTGAAATTTTTAGCTTTTTCCTGTTAATCCTAGCATGATAAAGAAGATTCAAAGAGAGTGAGATGCCAGCTCCTTTCATTCAGTCAGTAGCTTCAAACATTTCTGGTATATGAAAAACATGTTTTTCAATGGCAAAAATCAATGAATATTGTAAATGCACAAACAGTAATATCTCCACATTGCAAGGTGCAATTCTGAAATTTTTTGCTTTTTCCTGCTAATCCTAGCATGATAAAGAAGATTCAAAGAGAGTGAGATGCCAGCTCCTTTCATTCAGTCAGTAGCTTCAAACATTTCTGGTATATGAAAAACATGTTTTTCAATGGCAAAAATCAATGAATATTGTAAATGCACAAACAGTAATATCTCCACATTGCACGGTGCAATTCTGAAATTTTTAGCTTTTTCCTGTTAATCCTAGCATGATAAAGAAGATTCAAAGAGAGTGAGATGCCAGCTCCTTTCATTCAGTCATTAGCTTCAAACATTTCTGGTATATGAAAAACATGTTTTTCAATGGCAAAAATCAATGAATATTGTAAATGCACAAACAGTAATATCTCCACATTGCACGGTGCAATTCTGAAATTTTTAGCTTTTTCCTGTTAATCCTAGCATGATAAAGAAGATTCAAAGAGAGTGAGATGCCAGCTCCTTTCATTCAGTCAGTAGCTTCAAACATTTCTGGTATATGAAAAACATGTTTTTCAATGGCAAAAATCAATGAATATTGTAAATGCACAAACAGTAATATCTCCACATTGCAAGGTGCAATTCTGAAATTTTTTGCTTTTTCCTGTTAATCCTAGCATGATAAAGAAGATTCAAAGAGAGTGAGATGCCAGCTCCTTTCATTCAGTCAGTAGCTTCAAACATTTCTGGTATATGAAAAACATGTTTTTCAATGGCAAAAATCAATGAATATTGTAAATGCACAAACAGTAATATCTCCACATTGCAAGGTGCAATTCTGAAATTTTTTGCTTTTTCCTGCTAATCCTAGCATGATAAAGAAGATTCAAAGAGAGTGAGATGCCAGCTCCTTTCATTCAGTCAGTAGCTTCAAACATTTCTGGTATATGAAAAACATGTTTTTCAATGGCAAAAATCAATGAATATTGTAAATGCACAAACAGTAATATCTCCACATTGCACGGTGCAATTCTGAAATTTTTAGCTTTTTCCTGTTAATCCTAGCATGATAAAGAAGATTCAAAGAGAGTGAGATGCCAGCTCCTTTCATTCAGTCAGTAGCTTCAAACATTTCTGGTATATGAAAAACATGTTTTTCAATGGCAAAAATCAATGAATATTGTAAATGCACAAACAGTAATATCTCCACATTGCAAGGTGCAATTCTGAAATTTTTTGCTTTTTCCTGCTAATCCTAGCATGATAAAGAAGATTCAAAGAGAGTGAGATGCCAGCTCCTTTCATTCAGTCAGTAGCTTCAAACATTTCTGGTATATGAAAAACATGTTTTTCAATGGCAAAAATCAATGAATATTGTAAATGCACAAACAGTAATATCTCCACATTGCACGGTGCAATTCTGAAATTTTTAGCTTTTTCCTGTTAATCCTAGCATGATAAAGAAGATTCAAAGAGAGTGAGATGCCAGCTCCTTTCATTCAGTCAGTAGCTTCAAACATTTCTGGTATATGAAAAACATGTTTTTCAATGGCAAAAATCAATGAATATTGTAAATGCACAAACAGTAATATCTCCACATTGCAAGGTGCAATTCTGAAATTTTTTGCTTTTTCCTGCTAATCCTAGCATGATAAAGAAGATTCAAAGAGAGTGAGATGCCAGCTCCTTTCATTCAGTCAGTAGCTTCAAACATTTCTGGTATATGAAAAACATGTTTTTCAATGGCAAAAATCAATGAATATTGTAAATGCACAAACAGTAATATCTCCACATTGCACGGTGCAATTCTGAAATTTTTAGCTTTTTCCTGTTAATCCTAGCATGATAAAGAAGATTCAAAGAGAGTGAGATGCCAGCTCCTTTCATTCAGTCAGTAGCTTCAAACATTTCTGGTATATGAAAAACATGTTTTTCAATGGCAAAAATCAATGAATATTGTAAATGCACAAACAGTAATATCTCCACATTGCAAGGTGCAATTCTGAAATTTTTTGCTTTTTCCTGCTAATCCTAGCATGATAAAGAAGATTCAAAGAGAGTGAGATGCCAGCTCCTTTCATTCAGTCAGTAGCTTCAAACATTTCTGGTATATGAAAAACATGTTTTTCAATGGCAAAAATCAATGAATATTGTAAATGCACAAACAGTAATATCTCCACATTGCACGGTGCAATTCTGAAATTTTTAGCTTTTTCCTGTAAATCCTAGCATGATAAAGAAGATTCAAAGAGAGTGAGATGCCAGCTCCTTTCATTCAGTCAGTAGCTTCAAACATTTCTGGTATATGAAAAACATGTTTTTCAATGGCAAAAATCAATGAATATTGTAAATGCACAAACAGTAATATCTCCACATTGCAAGGTGCAATTCTGAAATTTTTTGCTTTTTCCTGTTAATCCTAGCATGATAAAGAAGATTCAAAGAGAGTGAGATGCCAGCTCCTTTCATTCAGTCAGTAGCTTCAAACATTTCTGGTATATGAAAAACATGTTTTTCAATGGCAAAAATCAATGAATATTGTAAATGCACAAACAGTAATATCTCCACATTGCAAGGTGCAATTCTGAAATTTTTTGCTTTTTCCTGCTAATCCTAGCATGATATATAAGATTCAAAGAGAGTGAGATGCCAGCTCCTTTCCTTCAGTCAGTAGCTTCAAACATTTCTGGTATATGAAAAACATGTTTTTCAATGGCAAAAATCAATGAATATTGTAAATGCACAAACAGTAATATCTCCACATTGCACGGTGCAATTCTGAAATTTTTAGCTTTTTCCTGTTAATCCTAGCATGATAAAGAAGATTCAAAGAGAGTGAGATGCCAGCTCCTTTCATTCAGTCAGTAGCTTCAAACATTTCTGGTATATGAAAAACATGTTTTTCAATGGCAAAAATCAATGAATATTGTAAATGCACAAACAGTAATATCTCCACATTGCAAGGTGCAATTCTGAAATTTTTTGCTTTTTCCTGCTAATCCTAGCATGATAAAGAAGATTCAAAGAGAGTGAGATGCCAGCTCCTTTCATTCAGTCAGTAGCTTCAAACATTTCTGGTATATGAAAAACATGTTTTTCAATGGCAAAAATCAATGAATATTGTAAATGCACAAACAGTAATATCTCCACATTGCAAGGTGCAATTCTGAAATTTTTTGCTTTTTCCTGCTAATCCTAGCATGATAAAGAAGATTCAAAGAGAGTGAGATGCCAGCTCCTTTCCTTCAGTCAGTAGCTTCAAACATTTCTGGTATATGAAAAACATGTTTTTCAATGGCAAAAATCAATGAATATTGTAAATGCACAAACAGTAATATCTCCACATTGCAAGGTGCAATTCTGAAATTTTTTGCTTTTTCCTGCTAATCCTAGCATGATAAAGAAGATTCAAAGAGAGTGAGATGCCAGCTCCTTTCATTCAGTCAGTAGCTTCAAACATTTCTGGTATATGAAAAACATGTTTTTCAATGGCAAAAATCAATGAATATTGTAAATGCACAAACAGTAATATCTCCACATTGCACGGTGCAATTCTGAAATTTTTAGCTTTTTCCTGTTAATCCTAGCATGATAAAGAAGATTCAAAGAGAGTGAGATGCCAGCTCCTTTCATTCAGTCATTAGCTTCAAACATTTCTGGTATATGAAAAACATGTTTTTCAATGGCAAAAATCAATGAATATTGTAAATGCACAAACAGTAATATCTCCACATTGCACGGTGCAATTCTGAAATTTTTAGCTTTTTCCTGTTAATCCTAGCATGATAAAGAAGATTCAAAGAGAGTGAGATGCCAGCTCCTTTCATTCAGTCAGTAGCTTCAAACATTTCTGGTATATGAAAAACATGTTTTTCAATGGCAAAAATCAATGAATATTGTAAATGCACAAACAGTAATATCTCCACATTGCAAGGTGCAATTCTGAAATTTTTTGCTTTTTCCTGTTAATCCTAGCATGATAAAGAAGATTCAAAGAGAGTGAGATGCCAGCTCCTTTCATTCAGTCAGTAGCTTCAAACATTTCTGGTATATGAAAAACATGTTTTTCAATGGCAAAAATCAATGAATATTGTAAATGCACAAACAGTAATATCTCCACATTGCAAGGTGCAATTCTGAAATTTTTTGCTTTTTCCTGCTAATCCTAGCATGATAAAGAAGATTCAAAGAGAGTGAGATGCCAGCTCCTTTCATTCAGTCAGTAGCTTCAAACATTTCTGGTATATGAAAAACATGTTTTTCAATGGCAAAAATCAATGAATATTGTAAATGCACAAACAGTAATATCTCCACATTGCACGGTGCAATTCTGAAATTTTTAGCTTTTTCCTGTTAATCCTAGCATGATAAAGAAGATTCAAAGAGAGTGAGATGCCAGCTCCTTTCATTCAGTCAGTAGCTTCAAACATTTCTGGTATATGAAAAACATGTTTTTCAATGGCAAAAATCAATGAATATTGTAAATGCACAAACAGTAATATCTCCACATTGCAAGGTGCAATTCTGAAATTTTTTGCTTTTTCCTGCTAATCCTAGCATGATAAAGAAGATTCAAAGAGAGTGAGATGCCAGCTCCTTTCATTCAGTCAGTAGCTTCAAACATTTCTGGTATATGAAAAACATGTTTTTCAATGGCAAAAATCAATGAATATTGTAAATGCACAAACAGTAATATCTCCACATTGCACGGTGCAATTCTGAAATTTTTAGCTTTTTCCTGTTAATCCTAGCATGATAAAGAAGATTCAAAGAGAGTGAGATGCCAGCTCCTTTCATTCAGTCAGTAGCTTCAAACATTTCTGGTATATGAAAAACATGTTTTTCAATGGCAAAAATCAATGAATATTGTAAATGCACAAACAGTAATATCTCCACATTGCAAGGTGCAATTCTGAAATTTTTTGCTTTTTCCTGCTAATCCTAGCATGATAAAGAAGATTCAAAGAGAGTGAGATGCCAGCTCCTTTCATTCAGTCAGTAGCTTCAAACATTTCTGGTATATGAAAAACATGTTTTTCAATGGCAAAAATCAATGAATATTGTAAATGCACAAACAGTAATATCTCCACATTGCACGGTGCAATTCTGAAATTTTTAGCTTTTTCCTGTTAATCCTAGCATGATAAAGAAGATTCAAAGAGAGTGAGATGCCAGCTCCTTTCATTCAGTCAGTAGCTTCAAACATTTCTGGTATATGAAAAACATGTTTTTCAATGGCAAAAATCAATGAATATTGTAAATGCACAAACAGTAATATCTCCACATTGCAAGGTGCAATTCTGAAATTTTTTGCTTTTTCCTGCTAATCCTAGCATGATAAAGAAGATTCAAAGAGAGTGAGATGCCAGCTCCTTTCATTCAGTCAGTAGCTTCAAACATTTCTGGTATATGAAAAACATGTTTTTCAATGGCAAAAATCAATGAATATTGTAAATGCACAAACAGTAATATCTCCACATTGCACGGTGCAATTCTGAAATTTTTAGCTTTTTCCTGTAAATCCTAGCATGATAAAGAAGATTCAAAGAGAGTGAGATGCCAGCTCCTTTCATTCAGTCAGTAGCTTCAAACATTTCTGGTATATGAAAAACATGTTTTTCAATGGCAAAAATCAATGAATATTGTAAATGCACAAACAGTAATATCTCCACATTGCAAGGTGCAATTCTGAAATTTTTTGCTTTTTCCTGTTAATCCTAGCATGATAAAGAAGATTCAAAGAGAGTGAGATGCCAGCTCCTTTCATTCAGTCAGTAGCTTCAAACATTTCTGGTATATGAAAAACATGTTTTTCAATGGCAAAAATCAATGAATATTGTAAATGCACAAACAGTAATATCTCCACATTGCAAGGTGCAATTCTGAAATTTTTTGCTTTTTCCTGCTAATCCTAGCATGATATATAAGATTCAAAGAGAGTGAGATGCCAGCTCCTTTCCTTCAGTCAGTAGCTTCAAACATTTCTGGTATATGAAAAACATGTTTTTCAATGGCAAAAATCAATGAATATTGTAAATGCACAAACAGTAATATCTCCACATTGCACGGTGCAATTCTGAAATTTTTAGCTTTTTCCTGTTAATCCTAGCATGATAAAGAAGATTCAAAGAGAGTGAGATGCCAGCTCCTTTCATTCAGTCAGTAGCTTCAAACATTTCTGGTATATGAAAAACATGTTTTTCAATGGCAAAAATCAATGAATATTGTAAATGCACAAACAGTAATATCTCCACATTGCAAGGTGCAATTCTGAAATTTTTTGCTTTTTCCTGCTAATCCTAGCATGATAAAGAAGATTCAAAGAGAGTGAGATGCCAGCTCCTTTCATTCAGTCAGTAGCTTCAAACATTTCTGGTATATGAAAAACATGTTTTTCAATGGCAAAAATCAATGAATATTGTAAATGCACAAACAGTAATATCTCCACATTGCAAGGTGCAATTCTGAAATTTTTTGCTTTTTCCTGCTAATCCTAGCATGATAAAGAAGATTCAAAGAGAGTGAGATGCCAGCTCCTTTCCTTCAGTCAGTAGCTTCAAACATTTCTGGTATATGAAAAACATGTTTTTCAATGGCAAAAATCAATGAATATTGTAAATGCACAAACAGTAATATCTCCACATTGCACGGTGCAATTCTGAAATTTTTAGCTTTTTCCTGTTAATCCTAGCATGATAAAGAAGATTCAAAGAGAGTGAGATGCCAGCTCCTTTCATTCAGTCAGTAGCTTCAAACATTTCTGGTATATGAAAAACATGTTTTTCAATGGCAAAAATCAATGAATATTGTAAATGCACAAACAGTAATATCTCCACATTGCAAGGTGCAATTCTGAAATTTTTTGCTTTTTCCTGATAATCCTAGCATGATAAAGAAGATTCAAAGAGAGTGAGATGCCAGCTCCTTTCATTCAGTCAGTAGCTTCAAACATTTCTGGTATATGAAAAACATGTTTTTCAATTGCAAAAATCAATGAATATTGTAAATGCACAAACAGTAATATCTCCACATTGCACGGTGCAATTCTGAAATTTTTAGCTTTTTCCTGTTAATCCAAGCATGATAAAGATTCAAAGAGAGTGAGATGCCAGCTCCTTTCATTCAGTCAGTAGCTTCAAACATTTCTGGTATATGAAAAACATGTTTTTCAATGGCAAAAATCAATGAATATTGTAAATGCACAAACAGTAATATCTCCACATTGCAAGGTGCAATTCTGAAATTTTTTGCTGGTATATGACCTGAAATTTTTTGCTTTTTCCTGCTAATCCTAGCATGAAGCTTCAAACATTTCTGGTATATGAAAAACATGTTTTTCAATGGCAAAAATCAATGAATATTGTAAATGCCTCCTTTCTTCAGTCAGTAGCTTCAAACATTTCTGGTATATGAAAAACATGTTTTTCACAAAAATCAATGAATTTTCCTGTTAATCCTAGCATGATAAAGAAGATTCAAAGAGAGTGAGGATGCCAGCTCCTTTCATTCAGTCAGTAGCTTCAAACATTTCTGGTATATGAAAAACATGTTTTCAATGGCAAAAATCAATGAATATTGTAAATGCACAAACAGTAATATCTCCACATTGCAAGCAAGGTGCAATTCTGAAATTTTTTGCTTTTTCCTGCTAATCCTAGCATGATAAAGAAGATTCAAAGAGAGTGAGATGCCAGCTCCTTTCCTTCAGTCAGTAGCTTCAAACATTTCTGGTATATGAAAAACATGTTTTTCAATGGCAAAAATCAATGAATATTGTAAATGCACAAACAGTAATATCTCCACATTGCACGGTGCAATTCTGAAATTTTTAGCTTTTTCCTGTTAATCCTAGCATGATAAAGAAGATTCAAAGAGAGTGAGATGCCAGCTCCTTTCATTCAGTCAGTAGCTTCAAACATTTCTGGTATATGAAAAACATGTTTTTCAATGGCAAAAATCAATGAATATTGTAAATGCACAAACAGTAATATCTCCACATTGCAAGGTGCAATTCTGAAATTTTTTGCTTTTTCCTGCTAATCCTAGCATGATAAAGAAGATTCAAAGAGAGTGAGATGCCAGCTCCTTTCATTCAGTCAGTAGCTTCAAACATTTCTGGTATATGAAAAACATGTTTTTCAATGGCAAAAATCAATGAATATTGTAAATGCACAAACAGTAATATCTCCACATTGCAAGGTGCAATTCTGAAATTTTTTGCTTTTTCCTGCTAATCCTAGCATGATAAAGAAGATTCAAAGAGAGTGAGATGCCAGCTCCTTTCATTCAGTCAGTAGCTTCAAACATTTCTGGTATATGAAAAACATGTTTTTCAATGGCAAAAATCAATGAATATTGTAAATGCACAAACAGTAATATCTCCACATTGCAAGGTGCAATTCTGAAATTTTTTGCTTTTTCCTGCTAATCCTAGCATGATAAAGAAGATTCAAAGAGAGTGAGATGCCAGCTCCTTTCCTTCAGTCAGTAGCTTCAAACATTTCTGGTATATGAAAAACATGTTTTTCAATGGCAAAAATCAATGAATATTGTAAATGCACAAACAGTAATATCTCCACATTGCACGGTGCAATTCTGAAATTTTTAGCTTTTTCCTGTTAATCCTAGCATGATAAAGAAGATTCAAAGAGAGTGAGATGCCAGCTCCTTTCATTCAGTCAGTAGCTTCAAACATTTCTGGTATATGAAAAACATGTTTTTCAATGGCAAAAATCAATGAATATTGTAAATGCACAAACAGTAATATCTCCACATTGCAAGGTGCAATTCTGAAATTTTTTGCTTTTTCCTGCTAATCCTAGCATGATAAAGAAGATTCAAAGAGAGTGAGATGCCAGCTCCTTTCATTCAGTCAGTAGCTTCAAACATTTCTGGTATATGAAAAACATGTTTTTCAATGGCAAAAATCAATGAATATTGTAAATGCACAAACAGTAATATCTCCACATTGCACGGTGCAATTCTGAAATTTTTAGCTTTTTCCTGTTAATCCTAGCATGATAAAGATTCAAAGAGAGTGAGATGCCAGCTCCTTTCATTCAGTCAGTAGCTTCAAACATTTCTGGTATATGAAAAACATGTTTTTCAATGGCAAAAATCAATGAATATTGTAAATGCACAAACAGTAATATCTCCACATTGCAAGGTGCAATTCTGAAATTTTTTGCTTTTTCCTGTTAATCCTAGCATGATAAAGAAGATTCAAAGAGAGTGAGATGCCAGCTCCTTTCATTCAGTCAGTAGCTTCAAACATTTCTGGTATATGAAAAACATGTTTTTCAATGGCAAAAATCAATGAATATTGTAAATGCACAAACAGTAATATCTCCACATTGCAAGGTGCAATTCTGAAATTTTTTGCTTTTTCCTGCTAATCCTAGCATGATAAAGAAGATTCAAAGAGAGTGAGATGCCAGCTCCTTTCATTCAGTCAGTAGCTTCAAACATTTCTGGTATATGAAAAACATGTTTTTCAATGGCAAAAATCAATGAATATTGTAAATGCACAAACAGTAATATCTCCACATTGCAAGGTGCAATTCTGAAATTTTTAGCTTTTTCCTGTTAATCCTAGCATGATAAAGAAGATTCAAAGAGAGTGAGATGCCAGCTCCTTTCATTCAGTCAGTAGCTTCAAACATTTCTGGTATATGAAAAACATGTTTTTCAATGGCAAAAATCAATGAATATTGTAAATGCACAAACAGTAATATCTCCACATTGCAAGGTGCAATTCTGAAATTTTTTGCTTTTTCCTGCTAATCCTAGCATGATAAAGAAGATTCAAAGAGAGTGAGATGCCAGCTCCTTTCATTCAGTCAGTAGCTTCAAACATTTCTGGTATATGAAAAACATGTTTTTCAATGGCAAAAATCAATGAATATTGTAAATGCACAAACAGTAATATCTCCACATTGCAAGGTGCAATTCTGAAATTTTTTGCTTTTTCCTGCTAATCCTAGCATGATAAAGAAGATTCAAAGAGAGTGAGATGCCAGCTCCTTTCCTTCAGTCAGTAGCTTCAAACATTTCTGGTATATGAAAAACATGTTTTTCAATGGCAAAAATCAATGAATATTGTAAATGCACAAACAGTAATATCTCCACATTGCACGGTGCAATTCTGAAATTTTTAGCTTTTTCCTGTTAATCCTAGCATGATAAAGAAGATTCAAAGAGAGTGAGATGCCAGCTCCTTTCATTCAGTCAGTAGCTTCAAACATTTCTGGTATATGAAAAACATGTTTTTCAATGGCAAAAATCAATGAATATTGTAAATGCACAAACAGTAATATCTCCACATTGCAAGGTGCAATTCTGAAATTTTTTGCTTTTTCCTGCTAATCCTAGCATGATAAAGAAGATTCAAAGAGAGTGAGATGCCAGCTCCTTTCATTCAGTCAGTAGCTTCAAACATTTCTGGTATATGAAAAACATGTTTTTCAATGGCAAAAATCAATGAATATTGTAAATGCACAAACAGTAATATCTCCAAATTGCACGGTGCAATTCTGAAATTTTTAGCTTTTTCCTGTTAATCCTAGCATGATAAAGATTCAAAGAGAGTGAGATGCCAGCTCCTTTCATTCAGTCAGTAGCTTCAAACATTTCTGGTATATGAAAAACATGTTTTTCAATGGCAAAAATCAATGAATATTGTAAATGCACAAACAGTAATATCTCCACATTGCAAGGTGCAATTCTGAAATTTTTTGCTTTTTCCTGTTAATCCTAGCATGATAAAGAAGATTCAAAGAGAGTGAGATGCCAGCTCCTTTCATTCAGTCAGTAGCTTCAAACATTTCTGGTATATGAAAAACATGTTTTTCAATGGCAAAAATCAATGAATATTGTAAATGCACAAACAGTAATATCTCCACATTGCAAGGTGCAATTCTGAAATTTTTTGCTTTTTCCTGCTAATCCTAGCATGATAAAGAAGATTCAAAGAGAGTGAGATGCCAGCTCCTTTCATTCAGTCAGTAGCTTCAAACATTTCTGGTATATGAAAAACATGTTTTTCAATGGCAAAAATCAATGAATATTGTAAATGCACAAACAGTAATATCTCCACATTGCACGGTGCAATTCTGAAATTTTTAGCTTTTTCCTGTTAATCCTAGCATGATAAAGAAGATTCAAAGAGAGTGAGATGCCAGCTCCTTTCATTCAGTCAGTAGCTTCAAACATTTCTGGTATATGAAAAACATGTTTTTCAATGGCAAAAATCAATGAATATTGTAAATGCACAAACAGTAATATCTCCACATTGCAAGGTGCAATTCTGAAATTTTTTGCTTTTTCCTGCTAATCCTAGCATGATAAAGAAGATTCAAAGAGAGTGAGATGCCAGCTCCTTTCATTCAGTCAGTAGCTTCAAACATTTCTGGTATATGAAAAACATGTTTTTCAATGGCAAAAATCAATGAATATTGTAAATGCACAAACAGTAATATCTCCACATTGCAAGGTGCAATTCTGAAATTTTTTGCTTTTTCCTGCTAATCCTAGCATGATAAAGAAGATTCAAAGAGAGTGAGATGCCAGCTCCTTTCCTTCAGTCAGTAGCTTCAAACATTTCTGGTATATGAAAAACATGTTTTTCAATGGCAAAAATCAATGAATATTGTAAATGCACAAACAGTAATATCTCCACATTGCACGGTGCAATTCTGAAATTTTTAGCTTTTTCCTGTTAATCCTAGCATGATAAAGAAGATTCAAAGAGAGTGAGATGCCAGCTCCTTTCATTCAGTCAGTAGCTTCAAACATTTCTGGTATATGAAAAACATGTTTTTCAATGGCAAAAATCAATGAATATTGTAAATGCACAAACAGTAATATCTCCACATTGCAAGGTGCAATTCTGAAATTTTTTGCTTTTTCCTGCTAATCCTAGCATGATAAAGAAGATTCAAAGAGAGTGAGATGCCAGCTCCTTTCATTCAGTCAGTAGCTTCAAACATTTCTGGTATATGAAAAACATGTTTTTCAATGGCAAAAATCAATGAATATTGTAAATGCACAAACAGTAATATCTCCACATTGCACGGTGCAATTCTGAAATTTTTAGCTTTTTCCTGTTAATCCTAGCATGATAAAGATTCAAAGAGAGTGAGATGCCAGCTCCTTTCATTCAGTCAGTAGCTTCAAACATTTCTGGTATATGAAAAACATGTTTTTCAATGGCAAAAATCAATGAATATTGTAAATGCACAAACAGTAATATCTCCACATTGCAAGGTGCAATTCTGAAATTTTTTGCTTTTTCCTGTTAATCCTAGCATGATAAAGAAGATTCAAAGAGAGTGAGATGCCAGCTCCTTTCATTCAGTCAGTAGCTTCAAACATTTCTGGTATATGAAAAACATGTTTTTCAATGGCAAAAATCAATGAATATTGTAAATGCACAAACAGTAATATCTCCACATTGCAAGGTGCAATTCTGAAATTTTTTGCTTTTTCCTGCTAATCCTAGCATGATAAAGAAGATTCAAAGAGAGTGAGATGCCAGCTCCTTTCATTCAGTCAGTAGCTTCAAACATTTCTGGTATATGAAAAACATGTTTTTCAATGGCAAAAATCAATGAATATTGTAAATGCACAAACAGTAATATCTCCACATTGCACGGTGCAATTCTGAAATTTTTAGCTTTTTCCTGTTAATCCTAGCATGATAAAGAAGATTCAAAGAGAGTGAGATGCCAGCTCCTTTCATTCAGTCAGTAGCTTCAAACATTTCTGGTATATGAAAAACATGTTTTTCAATGGCAAAAATCAATGAATATTGTAAATGCACAAACAGTAATATCTCCACATTGCAAGGTGCAATTCTGAAATTTTTTGCTTTTTCCTGCTAATCCTAGCATGATAAAGAAGATTCAAAGAGAGTGAGATGCCAGCTCCTTTCATTCAGTCAGTAGCTTCAAACATTTCTGGTATATGAAAAACATGTTTTTCAATGGCAAAAATCAATGAATATTGTAAATGCACAAACAGTAATATCTCCACATTGCACTGTGCAATTCTGAAATTTTTAGCTTTTTCTTGTTAATCCTAGCATGATAAAGAAGATTCAAAGAGAGTGAGATGCCAGCTCCTTTCATTCAGTCATTAGCTTCAAACATTTCTGGTATATGAAAAACATGTTTTTCAATGGCAAAAATCAATGAATATTGTAAATGCACAAACAGTAATATCTCCACATTGCACGGTGCAATTCTGAAATTTTTAGCTTTTTCCTGTTAATCCTAGCATGATAAAGAAGATTCAAAGAGAGTGAGATGCCAGCTCCTTTCATTCAGTCAGTAGCTTCAAACATTTCTGGTATATGAAAAACATGTTTTTCAATGGCAAAAATCAATGAATATTGTAAATGCACAAACAGTAATATCTCCACATTGCAAGGTGCAATTCTGAAATTTTTTGCTTTTTCCTGTTAATCCTAGCATGATAAAGAAGATTCAAAGAGAGTGAGATGCCAGCTCCTTTCATTCAGTCAGTAGCTTCAAACATTTCTGGTATATGAAAAACATGTTTTTCAATGGCAAAAATCAATGAATATTGTAAATGCACAAACAGTAATATCTCCACATTGCACGGTGCAATTCTGAAATTTTTAGCTTTTTCCTGTTAATCCTAGCATGATAAAGAAGATTCAAAGAGAGTGAGATGCCAGCTCCTTTCATTCAGTCAGTAGCTTCAAACATTTCTGGTATATGAAAAACATGTTTTTCAATGGCAAAAATCAATGAATATTGTAAATGCACAAACAGTAATATCTCCACATTGCAAGGTGCAATTCTGAAATTTTTTGCTTTTTCCTGCTAATCCTAGCATGATAAAGAAGATTCAAAGAGAGTGAGATGCCAGCTCCTTTCATTCAGTCAGTAGCTTCAAACATTTCTGGTATATGAAAAACATGTTTTTCAATGGCAAAAATCAATGAATATTGTAAATGCACAAACAGTAATATCTCCACATTGCACGGTGCAATTCTGAAATTTTTAGCTTTTTCCTGTTAATCCTAGCATGATAAAGAAGATTCAAAGAGAGTGAGATGCCAGCTCCTTTCATTCAGTCAGTAGCTTCAAACATTTCTGGTATATGAAAAACATGTTTTTCAATGGCAAAAATCAATGAATATTGTAAATGCACAAACAGTAATATCTCCACATTGCAAGGTGCAATTCTGAAATTTTTTGCTTTTTCCTGTTAATCCTAGCATGATAAAGAAGATTCAAAGAGAGTGAGATGCCAGCTCCTTTCATTCAGTCAGTAGCTTCAAACATTTCTGGTATATGAAAAACATGTTTTTCAATGGCAAAAATCAATGAATATTGTAAATGCACAAACAGTAATATCTCCACATTGCAAGGTGCAATTCTGAAATTTTTTGCTTTTTCCTGCTAATCCTAGCATGATAAAGAAGATTCAAAGAGAGTGAGATGCCAGCTCCTTTCATTCAGTCAGTAGCTTCAAACATTTCTGGTATATGAAAAACATGTTTTTCAATGGCAAAAATCAATGAATATTGTAAATGCACAAACAGTAATATCTCCACATTGCATGGTGCAATTCTGAAATTTTTAGCTTTTCCTGTTAATCCTAGCATGATAAAGAAGATTCAAAGAGAGTGAGATGCCAGCTCCTTTCATTCAGTCAGTAGCTTCAAACATTTCTGGTATATGAAAAACATGTTTTTCAATGGCAAAAATCAATGAATATTGTAAATGCACAAACAGTAATATCTCCACATAGCAAGGTGCAATTCTGAAATTTTTTGCTTTTTCCTGCTAATCCTAGCATGATAAAGAAGATTCAAAGAGAGTGAGATGCCAGCTCCTTTCATTCAGTCAGTAGCTTCAAACATTTCTGGTATATGAAAAACATGTTTTTCAATGGCAAAAATCAATGAATATTGTAAATGCACAAACAGTAATATCTGCACATTGCACGGTGCAATTCTGAAATTTTTAGCTTTTTCCTGTTAATCCTAGCATGATAAAGATTCAAAGAGAGTGAGATGCCAGCTCCTTTCATTCAGTCATTAGCTTCAAACATTTCTGGTATATGAAAAACATGTTTTTCAATGGCAAAAATCAATGAATATTGTAAATGCACAAACAGTAATATCTCCACATTGCACGGTGCAATTCTGAAATTTTTAGCTTTTTCCTGTTAATCCTAGCATGATAAAGAAGATTCAAAGAGAGTGAGATACCAGCTCCTTTCATTCAGTCAGTAGCTTCAAACATTTCTGGTATATGAAAAACATGTTTTTCAATGGCAAAAATCAATGAATATTGTAAATGCACAAACAGTAATATCTCCACATTGCACGGTGCAATTCTGAAATTTTTAGCTTTTTCCTGTTAATCCTAGCATGATAAAGAAGATTCAAAGAGAGTGAGATGCCAGCTCCTTTCATTCAGTCAGTAGCTTCAAACATTTCTGGTATATGAAAAACATGTTTTTCAATGGCAAAAATCAATGAATATTGTAAATGCACAAACAGTAATATCTCCACATTGCAAGGTGCAATTCTGAAATTTTTTGCTTTTTCCTGCTAATCCTAGCATGATAAAGAAGATTCAAAGAGAGTGAGATGCCAGCTCCTTTCATTCAGTCAGTAGCTTCAAACATTTCTGGTATATGAAAAACATGTTTTTCAATGGCAAAAATCAATGAATATTGTAAATGCACAAACAGTAATATCTCCACATTGCACGGTGCAATTCTGAAATTTTTAGCTTTTTCCTGTTAATCCTAGCATGATAAAGAAGATTCAAAGAGAGTGAGATGCCAGCTCCTTTCATTCAGTCAGTAGCTTCAAACATTTCTGGTATATGAAAAACATGTTTTTCAATGGCAAAAATCAATGAATATTGTAAATGCACAAACAGTAATATCTCCACATTGCAAGGTGCAATTCTGAAATTTTTTGCTTTTTCCTGCTAATCCTAGCATGATAAAGAAGATTCAAAGAGAGTGAGATGCCAGCTCCTTTCATTCAGTCAGTAGCTTCAAACATTTCTGGTATATGAAAAACATGTTTTTCAATGGCAAAAATCAATGAATATTGTAAATGCACAAACAGTAATATCTCCACATTGCACGGTGCAATTCTGAAATTTTTAGCTTTTTCCTGTTAATCCTAGCATGATAAAGAAGATTCAAAGAGAGTGAGATGCCAGCTCCTTTCATTCAGTCAGTAGCTTCAAACATTTCTGGTATATGAAAAACATGTTTTTCAATGGCAAAAATCAATGAATATTGTAAATGCACAAACAGTAATATCTCCACATTGCAAGGTGCAATTCTGAAATTTTTTGCTTTTTCCTGTTAATCCTAGCATGATAAAGAAGATTCAAAGAGAGTGAGATGCCAGCTCCTTTCATTCAGTCAGTAGCTTCAAACATTTCTGGTATATGAAAAACATGTTTTTCAATGGCAAAAATCAATGAATATTGTAAATGCACAAACAGTAATATCTCCACATTGCAAGGTGCAATTCTGAAATTTTTTGCTTTTTCCTGCTAATCCTAGCATGATAAAGAAGATTCAAAGAGAGTGAGATGCCAGCTCCTTTCATTCAGTCAGTAGCTTCAAACATTTCTGGTATATGAAAAACATGTTTTTCAATGGCAAAAATCAATGAATATTGTAAATGCACAAACAGTAATATCTCCACATTGCAAGGTGCAATTCTGAAATTTTTTGCTTTTTCCTGCTAATCCTAGCATGATAAAGAAGATTCAAAGAGAGTGAGATGCCAGCTCCTTTCATTCAGTCAGTAGCTTCAAACATTTCTGGTATATGAAAAACATGTTTTTCAATGGCAAAAATCAATGAATATTGTAAATGCACAAACAGTAATATCTCCACATTGCATGGTGCAATTCTGAAATTTTTAGCTTTTTCCTGTTAATCCTAGCATGATAAAGAAGATTCAAAGAGAGTGAGATGCCAGCTCCTTTCATTCAGTCAGTAGCTTCAAACATTTCTGGTATATGAAAAACATGTTTTTCAATGGCAAAAATCAATGAATATTGTAAATGCACAAACAGTAATATCTCCACATAGCAAGGTGCAATTCTGAAATTTTTTGCTTTTTCCTGCTAATCCTAGCATGATAAAGAAGATTCAAAGAGAGTGAGATGCCAGCTCCTTTCATTCAGTCAGTAGCTTCAAACATTTCTGGTATATGAAAAACATGTTTTTCAATGGCAAAAATCAATGAATATTGTAAATGCACAAACAGTAATATCTGCACATTGCACGGTGCAATTCTGAAATTTTTAGCTTTTTCCTGTTAATCCTAGCATGATAAAGATTCAAAGAGAGTGAGATGCCAGCTCCTTTCATTCAGTCATTAGCTTCAAACATTTCTGGTATATGAAAAACATGTTTTTCAATGGCAAAAATCAATGAATATTGTAAATGCACAAACAGTAATATCTCCACATTGCACGGTGCAATTCTGAAATTTTTAGCTTTTTCCTGTTAATCCTAGCATGATAAAGAAGATTCAAAGAGAGTGAGATACCAGCTCCTTTCATTCAGTCAGTAGCTTCAAACATTTCTGGTATATGAAAAACATGTTTTTCAATGGCAAAAATCAATGAATATTGTAAATGCACAAACAGTAATATCTCCACATTGCACGGTGCAATTCTGAAATTTTTAGCTTTTTCCTGTTAATCCTAGCATGATAAAGAAGATTCAAAGAGAGTGAGATGCCAGCTCCTTTCATTCAGTCAGTAGCTTCAAACATTTCTGGTATATGAAAAACATGTTTTTCAATGGCAAAAATCAATGAATATTGTAAATGCACAAACAGTAATATCTCCACATTGCAAGGTGCAATTCTGAAATTTTTTGCTTTTTCCTGCTAATCCTAGCATGATAAAGAAGATTCAAAGAGAGTGAGATGCCAGCTCCTTTCATTCAGTCAGTAGCTTCAAACATTTCTGGTATATGAAAAACATGTTTTTCAATGGCAAAAATCAATGAATATTGTAAATGCACAAACAGTAATATCTCCACATTGCACGGTGCAATTCTGAAATTTTTAGCTTTTTCCTGTTAATCCTAGCATGATAAAGAAGATTCAAAGAGAGTGAGATGCCAGCTCCTTTCATTCAGTCAGTAGCTTCAAACATTTCTGGTATATGAAAAACATGTTTTTCAATGGCAAAAATCAATGAATATTGTAAATGCACAAACAGTAATATCTCCACATTGCAAGGTGCAATTCTGAAATTTTTTGCTTTTTCCTGCTAATCCTAGCATGATAAAGAAGATTCAAAGAGAGTGAGATGCCAGCTCCTTTCATTCAGTCAGTAGCTTCAAACATTTCTGGTATATGAAAAACATGTTTTTCAATGGCAAAAATCAATGAATATTGTAAATGCACAAACAGTAATATCTCCACATTGCACGGTGCAATTCTGAAATTTTTAGCTTTTTCCTGTTAATCCTAGCATGATAAAGAAGATTCAAAGAGAGTGAGATGCCAGCTCCTTTCATTCAGTCAGTAGCTTCAAACATTTCTGGTATATGAAAAACATGTTTTTCAATGGCAAAAATCAATGAATATTGTAAATGCACAAACAGTAATATCTCCACATTGCAAGGTGCAATTCTGAAATTTTTTGCTTTTTCCTGCTAATCCTAGCATGATAAAGAAGATTCAAAGAGAGTGAGATGCCAGCTCCTTTCATTCAGTCAGTAGCTTCAAACATTTCTGGTATATGAAAAACATGTTTTTCAATGGCAAAAATCAATGAATATTGTAAATGCACAAACAGTAATATCTCCACATTGCAAGGTGCAATTCTGAAATTTTTTGCTTTTTCCTGCTAATCCTAGCATGATAAAGAAGATTCAAAGAGAGTGAGATGCCAGCTCCTTTCATTCAGTCAGTAGCTTCAAACATTTCTGGTATATGAAAAACATGTTTTTCAATGGCAAAAATCAATGAATATTGTAAATGCACAAACAGTAATATCTCCACATTGCACGGTGCAATTCTGAAATTTTTAGCTTTTTCCTGTTAATCCTAGCATGATAAAGAAGATTCAAAGAGAGTGAGATGCCAGCTCCTTTCATTCAGTCAGTAGCTTCAAACATTTCTGGTATATGAAAAACATGTTTTTCAATGGCAAAAATCAATGAATATTGTAAATGCACAAACAGTAATATCTCCACATTGCAAGGTGCAATTCTGAAATTTTTTGCTTTTTCCTGCTAATCCTAGCATGATAAAGAAGATTCAAAGAGAGTGAGATGCCAGCTCCTTTCATTCAGTCAGTAGCTTCAAACATTTCTGGTATATGAAAAACATGTTTTTCAATGGCAAAAATCAATGAATATTGTAAATGCACAAACAGTAATATCTCCACATTGCACGGTGCAATTCTGAAATTTTTAGCTTTTTCCTGTTAATCCTAGCATGATAAAGAAGATTCAAAGAGAGTGAGATGCCAGCTCCTTTCATTCAGTCAGTAGCTTCAAACATTTCTGGTATATGAAAAACATGTTTTTCAATGGCAAAAATCAATGAATATTGTAAATGCACAAACAGTAATATCTCCACATTGCAAGGTGCAATTCTGAAATTTTTTGCTTTTTCCTGTTAATCCTAGCATGATAAAGAAGATTCAAAGAGAGTGAGATGCCAGCTCCTTTCATTCAGTCAGTAGCTTCAAACATTTCTGGTATATGAAAAACATGTTTTTCAATGGCAAAAATCAATGAATATTGTAAATGCACAAACAGTAATATCTCCACATTGCAAGGTGCAATTCTGAAATTTTTTGCTTTTTCCTGCTAATCCTAGCATGATAAAGAAGATTCAAAGAGAGTGAGATGCCAGCTCCTTTCATTCAGTCAGTAGCTTCAAACATTTCTGGTATATGAAAAACATGTTTTTCAATGGCAAAAATCAATGAATATTGTAAATGCACAAACAGTAATATCTCCACATTGCACGGTGCAATTCTGAAATTTTTAGCTTTTTCCTGTTAATCCTAGCATGATAAAGAAGATTCAAAGAGAGTGAGATGCCAGCTCCTTTCATTCAGTCAGTAGCTTCAAACATTTCTGGTATATGAAAAACATGTTTTTCAATGGCAAAAATCAATGAATATTGTAAATGCACAAACAGTAATATCTCCACATTGCAAGGTGCAATTCTGAAATTTTTTGCTTTTTCCTGCTAATCCTAGCATGATAAAGAAGATTCAAAGAGAGTGAGATGCCAGCTCCTTTCATTCAGTCAGTAGCTTCAAACATTTCTGGTATATGAAAAACATGTTTTTCAATGGCAAAAATCAATGAATATTGTAAATGCACAAACAGTAATATCTCCACATTGCACGGTGCAATTCTGAAATTTTTAGCTTTTTCCTGTTAATCCTAGCATGATAAAGAAGATTCAAAGAGAGTGAGATGCCAGCTCCTTTCATTCAGTCATTAGCTTCAAACATTTCTGGTATATGAAAAACATGTTTTTCAATGGCAAAAATCAATGAATATTGTAAATGCACAAACAGTAATATCTCCACATTGCACGGTGCAATTCTGAAATTTTTAGCTTTTTCCTGTTAATCCTAGCATGATAAAGAAGATTCAAAGAGAGTGAAATGCCAGCTCCTTTCATTCAGTCAGTAGCTTCAAACATTTCTGGTATATGAAAAACATGTTTTTCAATGGCAAAAATCAATGAATATTGTAAATGCACAAACAGTAATATCTCCACATTGCAAGGTGCAATTCTGAAATTTTTTGCTTTTTCCTGTTAATCCTAGCATGATAAAGAAGATTCAAAGAGAGTGAGATGCCAGCTCCTTTCATTCAGTCAGTAGCTTCAAACATTTCTGGTATATGAAAAACATGTTTTTCAATGGCAAAAATCAATGAATATTGTAAATGCACAAACAGTAATATCTCCACATTGCAAGGTGCAATTCTGAAATTTTTTGCTTTTTCCTGCTAATCCTAGCATGATAAAGAAGATTCAAAGAGAGTGAGATGCCAGCTCCTTTCATTCAGTCAGTAGCTTCAAACATTTCTGGTATATGAAAAACATGTTTTTCAATGGCAAAAATCAATGAATATTGTAAATGCACAAACAGTAATATCTCCACATTGCACGGTGCAATTCTGAAATTTTTAGCTTTTTCCTGTTAATCCTAGCATGATAAAGAAGATTAAAAGAGAGTGAGATGCCAGCTCCTTTCATTCAGTCAGTAGCTTCAAACATTTCTGGTATATGAAAAACATGTTTTTCAATGGCAAAAATCAATGAATATTGTAAATGCACAAACAGTAATATCTCCACATTGCAAGGTGCAATTCTGAAATTTTTTGCTTTTTCCTGCTAATCCTAGCATGATAAAGAAGATTCAAAGAGAGTGAGATGCCAGCTCCTTTCATTCAGTCAGTAGCTTCAAACATTTCTGGTATATGAAAAACATGTTTTTCAATATCAAAAATCAATGAATATTGTAAATGCACAAACAGTAATATCTCCACATTGCACGGTGCAATTCTGAAATTTTTAGCTTTTTCCTGTTAATCCTAGCATGATAAAGAAGATTCAAAGAGAGTGAGATGCCAGCTCCTTTCATTCAGTCAGTAGCTTCAAACATTTCTGGTATATGAAAAACATGTTTTTCAATGGCAAAAATCAATGAATATTGTAAATGCACAAACAGTAATATCTCCACATTGCAAGGTGCAATTCTGAAATTTTTTGCTTTTTCCTGCTAATCCTAGCATGATAAAGAAGATTCAAAGAGAGTGAGATGCCAGCTCCTTTCATTCAGTCAGTAGCTTCAAACATTTCTGGTATATGAAAAACATGTTTTTCAATGGCAAAAATCAATGAATATTGTAAATGCACAAACAGTAATATCTCCACATTGCACGGTGCAATTCTGAAATTTTTAGCTTTTTCCTGTTAATCCTAGCATGATAAAGAAGATTCAAAGAGAGTGAGATGCCAGCTCCTTTCATTCAGTCAGTAGCTTCAAACATTTCTGGTATATGAAAAACATGTTTTTCAATGGCAAAAATCAATGAATATTGTAAATGCACAAACAGTAATATCTCCACATTGCAAGGTGCAATTCTGAAATTTTTTGCTTTTTCCTGCTAATCCTAGCATGATAAAGAAGATTCAAAGAGAGTGAGATGCCAGCTCCTTTCATTCAGTCAGTAGCTTCAAACATTTCTGGTATATGAAAAACATGTTTTTCAATGGCAAAAATCAATGAATATTGTAAATGCACAAACAGTAATATCTCCACATTGCACGGTGCAATTCTGAAATTTTTAGATTTTTCCTGTTAATCCTAGCATGATAAAGATTCAAAGAGAGTGAGATGCCAGCTCCTTTCATTCAGTCAGTAGCTTCAAACATTTCTGGTATATGAAAAACATGTTTTTCAATGGCAAAAATCAATGAATATTGTAAATGCACAAACAGTAATATCTCCACATTGCAAGGTGCAATTCTGAAATTTTTTGCTTTTTCCTGCTAATCCTAGCATGATAAAGAAGATTCAAAGAGAGTGAGATGCCAGCTCCTTTCATTCAGTCAGTAGCTTCAAACATTTCTGGTATATGAAAAACATGTTTTTCAATGGCAAAAATCAATGAATATTGTAAATGCACAAACAGTAATATCTCCACATTGCACGGTGCAATTCTGAAATTTTTAGCTTTTTCCTGTTAATCCTAGCATGATAAAGAAGATTCAAAGAGAGTGAGATGCCAGCTCCTTTCATTCAGTCAGTAGCTTCAAACATTTCTGGTATATGAAAAACATGTTTTTCAATGGCAAAAATCAATGAATATTGTAAATGCACAAACAGTAATATCTCCACATTGCAAGGTGCAATTCTGAAATTTTTTGCTTTTTCCTGCTAATCCTAGCATGATAAAGAAGATTCAAAGAGAGTGAGATGCCAGCTCCTTTCATTCAGTCAGTAGCTTCAAACATTTCTGGTATATGAAAAACATGTTTTTCAATGGCAAAAATCAATGAATATTGTAAATGCACAAACAGTAATATTTCCACATTGCAAGGTGCAATTCTGAAATTTTTTGCTTTTTCCTGTTAATCCTAGCATGATAAAGAAGATTCAAAGAGAGTGAGATGCCAGCTCCTTTCATTCAGTCAGTAGCTTCAAACATTTCTGGTATATGAAAAACGTTTTTCAATGGCAAAAATCAATGAATATTGTAAATGCACAAACAGTAATATCTCCACATTGCAAGGTGCAATTCTGAAATTTTTAGCTTTTTCCTGTTAATCCTAGCATGATAAAGAAGATTCAAAGAGAGTGAGATGCCAGCTCCTTTCATTCAGTCAGTAGCTTCAAACATTTCTGGTATATGAAAAACATGTTTTTCAATGGCAAAAATCAATGAATATTGTAAATGCACAAACAGTAATATCTCCACATTGCAAGGTGCAATTCTAAAATTTTTTGCCTTTTCCTGTTAATCCTAGCATGATAAAGAAGATTCAAAGAGAGTGAGATGCCAGCTCCTTTCATTCAGTCAGTAGCTTCAAACATTTCTGGTATATGAAAAACATGTTTTTCAATGGCAAAAATCAATGAATATTGTAAATGCACAAACAGTAATATCTCCACATTGCAAGGTGCAATTCTGAAATTTTTTGCTTTTTCCTGCTAATCCTAGCATGATAGAGAAGATTCAAAGAGAGTGAGATGCCAGCTCCTTTCATTCAGTCAGTAGCTTCAAACATTTCTGGTATATGAAAAACATGTTTTTCAATGGCAAAAATCAATGAATATTGTAAATGCACAAACAGTAATATCTCCACATTGCACGGTGCAATTCTGAAATTTTTAGCTTTTTCCTGTTAATCCTAGCATGATAAAGAAGATTCAAAGAGAGTGAGATGCCAGCTCCTTTCATTCAGTCAGTAGCTTCAAACATTTCTGGTATATGAAAAACATGTTTTTCAATGGCAAAAATCAATGAATATTGTAAATGCACAAACAGTAATATCTCCACATTGCAAGGTGCAATTCTGAAATTTTTTGCTTTTTCCTGCTAATCCTAGCATGATAAAGAAGATTCAAAGAGAGTGAGATGCCAGCTCCTTTCATTCAGTCAGTAGCTTCAAACATTTCTGGTATATGAAAAACATGTTTTTCAATGGCAAAAATCAATGAATATTGTAAATGCACAAACAGTAATATCTCCACATTGCACGGTGCAATTCTGAAATTTTTAGCTTTTTCCTGTTAATCCTAGCATGATAAAGAAGATTCAAAGAGAGTGAGATGCCAGCTCCTTTCATTCAGTCAGTAGCTTCAAACATTTCTGGTATATGAAAAACATGTTTTTCAATGGCAAAAATCAATGAATATTGTAAATGCACAAACAGTAATATCTCCACATTGCAAGGTGCAATTCTGAAATTTTTTGCTTTTTCCTGTTAATCCTAGCATGATAAAGAAGATTCAAAGAGAGTGAGATGCCAGCTCCTTTCATTCAGTCAGTAGCTTCAAACATTTCTGGTATATGAAAAACATGTTTTTCAATGGCAAAAATCAATGAATATTGTAAATGCACAAACAGTAATATCTCCACATTGCAAGGTGCAATTCTGAAATTTTTTGCTTTTTCCTGCTAATCCTAGCATGATAAAGAAGATTCAAAGAGAGTGAGATGCCAGCTCCTTTCATTCAGTCAGTAGCTTCAAACATTTCTGGTATATGAAAAACATGTTTTTCAATGGCAAAAATCAATGAATATTGTAAATGCACAAACAGTAATATCTCCACATTGCAAGGTGCAATTCTGAAATTTTTTGCTTTTTCCTGTTAATCCTAGCATGATAAAGAAGATTCAAAGAGAGTGAGATGCCAGCTCCTTTCATTCAGTCAGTAGCTTCAAACATTTCTGGTATATGAAAAACATGTTTTTCAATGGCAAAAATCAATGAATATTGTAAATGCACAAACAGTAATATCTCCACATTGCAAGGTGCAATTCTGAAATTTTTTGCTTTTTCCTGCTAATCCTAGCATGATAAAGAAGATTCAAAGAGAGTGAGATGCCAGCTCCTTTCATTCAGTCAGTAGCTTCAAACATTTCTGGTATATGAAAAACATGTTTTTCAATGGCAAAAATCAATGAATATTGTAAATGCACAAACAGTAATATCTCCACATTGCACGGTGCAATTCTGAAATTTTTAGCTTTTTCCTGTTAATCCTAGCATGATAAAGAAGATTCAAAGAGAGTGAGATGCCAGCTCCTTTCATTCAGTCAGTAGCTTCAAACATTTCTGGTATATGAAAAACATGTTTTTCAATGGCAAAAATCAATGAATATTGTAAATGCACAAACAGTAATATCTCCACATTGCAAGGTGCAATTCTGAAATTTTTTGCTTTTTCCTGCTAATCCTAGCATGATAAAGAAGATTCAAAGAGAGTGAGATGCCAGCTCCTTTCATTCAGTCAGTAGCTTCAAACATTTCTGGTATATGAAAAACATGTTTTTCAATGGCAAAAATCAATGAATATTGTAAATGCACAAACAGTAATATCTCCACATTGCACGGTGCAATTCTGAAATTTTTAGCTTTTTCCTGTTAATCCTAGCATGATAAAGAAGATTCAAAGAGAGTGAGATGCCAGCTCCTTTCATTCAGTCATTAGCTTCAAACATTTCTGGTATATGAAAAACATGTTTTTCAATGGCAAAAATCAATGAATATTGTAAATGCACAAACAGTAATATCTCCACATTGCACGGTGCAATTCTGAAATTTTTAGCTTTTTCCTGTTAATCCTAGCATGATAAAGAAGATTCAAAGAGAGTGAGATGCCAGCTCCTTTCATTCAGTCAGTAGCTTCAAACATTTCTGGTATATGAAAAACATGTTTTTCAATGGCAAAAATCAATGAATATTGTAAATGCACAAACAGTAATATCTCCACATTGCAAGGTGCAATTCTGAAATTTTTTGCTTTTTCCTGTTAATCCTAGCATGATAAAGAAGATTCAAAGAGAGTGAGATGCCAGCTCCTTTCATTCAGTCAGTAGCTTCAAACATTTCTGGTATATGAAAAACATGTTTTTCAATGGCAAAAATCAATGAATATTGTAAATGCACAAACAGTAATATCTCCACATTGCAAGGTGCAATTCTGAAATTTTTTGCTTTTTCCTGCTAATCCTAGCATGATAAAGAAGATTCAAAGAGAGTGAGATGCCAGCTCCTTTCATTCAGTCAGTAGCTTCAAACATTTCTGGTATATGAAAAACATGTTTTTCAATGGCAAAAATCAATGAATATTGTAAATGCACAAACAGTAATATCTCCACATTGCACGGTGCAATTCTGAAATTTTTAGCTTTTTCCTGTTAATCCTAGCATGATAAAGAAGATTCAAAGAGAGTGAGATGCCAGCTCCTTTCATTCAGTCAGTAGCTTCAAACATTTCTGGTATATGAAAAACATGTTTTTCAATGGCAAAAATCAATGAATATTGTAAATGCACAAACAGTAATATCTCCACATTGCAAGGTGCAATTCTGAAATTTTTTGCTTTTTCCTGCTAATCCTAGCATGATAAAGAAGATTCAAAGAGAGTGAGATGCCAGCTCCTTTCATTCAGTCAGTAGCTTCAAACATTTCTGGTATATGAAAAACATGTTTTTCAATGGCAAAAATCAATGAATATTGTAAATGCACAAACAGTAATATCTCCACATTGCACGGTGCAATTCTGAAATTTTTAGCTTTTTCCTGTTAATCCTAGCATGATAAAGAAGATTCAAAGAGAGTGAGATGCCAGCTCCTTTCATTCAGTCAGTAGCTTCAAACATTTCTGGTATATGAAAAACATGTTTTTCAATGGCAAAAATCAATGAATATTGTAAATGCACAAACAGTAATATCTCCACATTGCAAGGTGCAATTCTGAAATTTTTTGCTTTTTCCTGCTAATCCTAGCATGATAAAGAAGATTCAAAGAGAGTGAGATGCCAGCTCCTTTCATTCAGTCAGTAGCTTCAAACATTTCTGGTATATGAAAAACATGTTTTTCAATGGCAAAAATCAATGAATATTGTAAATGCACAAACAGTAATATCTCCACATTGCACGGTGCAATTCTGAAATTTTTAGCTTTTTCCTGTTAATCCTAGCATGATAAAGAAGATTCAAAGAGAGTGAGATGCCAGCTCCTTTCATTCAGTCAGTAGCTTCAAACATTTCTGGTATATGAAAAACATGTTTTTCAATGGCAAAAATCAATGAATATTGTAAATGCACAAACAGTAATATCTCCACATTGCAAGGTGCAATTCTGAAATTTTTTGCTTTTTCCTGCTAATCCTAGCATGATAAAGAAGATTCAAAGAGAGTGAGATGCCAGCTCCTTTCATTCAGTCAGTAGCTTCAAACATTTCTGGTATATGAAAAACATGTTTTTCAATGGCAAAAATCAATGAATATTGTAAATGCACAAACAGTAATATCTCCACATTGCACGGTGCAATTCTGAAATTTTTAGATTTTTCCTGTTAATCCTAGCATGATAAAGATTCAAAGAGAGTGAGATGCCAGCTCCTTTCATTCAGTCAGTAGCTTCAAACATTTCTGGTATATGAAAAACATGTTTTTCAATGGCAAAAAATCAATGAATATTGTAAATGCACAAACAGTAATATCTCCACATTGCAAGGTGCAATTCTGAAATTTTTTGCTTTTTCCTGCTAATCCTAGCATGATAAAGAAGATTCAAAGAGAGTGAGATGCCAGCTCCTTTCATTCAGTCAGTAGCTTCAAACATTTCTGGTATATGAAAAACATGTTTTTCAATGGCAAAAATCAATGAATATTGTAAATGCACAAACAGTAATATCTCCACATTGCACGGTGCAATTCTGAAATTTTTAGCTTTTTCCTGTTAATCCTAGCATGATAAAGAAGATTCAAAGAGAGTGAGATGCCAGCTCCTTTCATTCAGTCAGTAGCTTCAAACATTTCTGGTATATGAAAAACATGTTTTTCAATGGCAAAAATCAATGAATATTGTAAATGCACAAACAGTAATATCTCCACATTGCAAGGTGCAATTCTGAAATTTTTTGCTTTTTCCTGCTAATCCTAGCATGATAAAGAAGATTCAAAGAGAGTGAGATGCCAGCTCCTTTCATTCAGTCAGTAGCTTCAAACATTTCTGGTATATGAAAAACATGTTTTTCAATGGCAAAAATCAATGAATATTGTAAATGCACAAACAGTAATATCTCCACATTGCAAGGTGCAATTCTGAAATTTTTTGCTTTTTCCTGTTAATCCTAGCATGATAAAGAAGATTCAAAGAGAGTGAGATGCCAGCTCCTTTCATTCAGTCAGTAGCTTCAAACATTTCTGGTATATGAAAAACGTTTTTCAATGGCAAAAATCAATGAATATTGTAAATGCACAAACAGTAATATCTCCACATTGCAAGGTGCAATTCTGAAATTTTTAGCTTTTTCCTGTTAATCCTAGCATGATAAAGAAGATTCAAAGAGAGTGAGATGCCAGCTCCTTTCATTCAGTCAGTAGCTTCAAACATTTCTGGTATATGAAAAACATGTTTTTCAATGGCAAAAATCAATGAATATTGTAAATGCACAAACAGTAATATCTCCACATTGCAAGGTGCAATTCTAAAATTTTTTGCTTTTTCCTGTTAATCCTAGCATGATAAAGAAGATTCAAAGAGAGTGAGATGCCAGCTCCTTTCATTCAGTCAGTAGCTTCAAACATTTCTGGTATATGAAAAACATGTTTTTCAATGGCAAAAATCAATGAATATTGTAAATGCACAAACAGTAATATCTCCACATTGCAAGGTGCAATTCTGAAATTTTTTGCTTTTTCCTGCTAATCCTAGCATGATAGAGAAGATTCAAAGAGAGTGAGATGCCAGCTCCTTTCATTCAGTCAGTAGCTTCAAACATTTCTGGTATATGAAAAACATGTTTTTCAATGGCAAAAATCAATGAATATTGTAAATGCACAAACAGTAATATCTCCACATTGCACGGTGCAATTCTGAAATTTTTAGCTTTTTCCTGTTAATCCTAGCATGATAAAGAAGATTCAAAGAGAGTGAGATGCCAGCTCCTTTCATTCAGTCAGTAGCTTCAAACATTTCTGGTATATGAAAAACATGTTTTTCAATGGCAAAAATCAATGAATATTGTAAATGCACAAACAGTAATATCTCCACATTGCAAGGTGCAATTCTGAAATTTTTTGCTTTTTCCTGCTAATCCTAGCATGATAAAGAAGATTCAAAGAGAGTGAGATGCCAGCTCCTTTCATTCAGTCAGTAGCTTCAAACATTTCTGGTATATGAAAAACATGTTTTTCAATGGCAAAAATCAATGAATATTGTAAATGCACAAACAGTAATATCTCCACATTGCACGGTGCAATTCTGAAATTTTTAGCTTTTTCCTGTTAATCCTAGCATGATAAAGAAGATTCAAAGAGAGTGAGATGCCAGCTCCTTTCATTCAGTCAGTAGCTTCAAACATTTCTGGTATATGAAAAACATGTTTTTCAATGGCAAAAATCAATGAATATTGTAAATGCACAAACAGTAATATCTCCACATTGCAAGGTGCAATTCTGAAATTTTTTGCTTTTTCCTGTTAATCCTAGCATGATAAAGAAGATTCAAAGAGAGTGAGATGCCAGCTCCTTTCATTCAGTCAGTAGCTTCAAACATTTCTGGTATATGAAAAACATGTTTTTCAATGGCAAAAATCAATGAATATTGTAAATGCACAAACAGTAATATCTCCACATTGCAATGTGCAATTCTGAAATTTTTTGCTTTTTCCTGCTAATCCTAGCATGATAAAGAAGATTCAAAGAGAGTGAGATGCCAGCTCCTTTCATTCAGTCAGTAGCTTCAAACATTTCTGGTATATGAAAAACATGTTTTTCAATGGCAAAAATCAATGAATATTGTAAATGCACAAACAGTAATATCTCCACATTGCACGGTGCAATTCTGAAATTTTTAGCTTTTTCCTGTTAATCCTAGCATGATAAAGAAGATTCAAAGAGAGTGAGATGCCAGCTCCTTTCATTCAGTCAGTAGCTTCAAACATTTCTGGTATATGAAAAACATGTTTTTCAATGGCAAAAATCAATGAATATTGTAAATGCACAAACAGTAATATCTCCACATTGCAAGGTGCAATTCTGAATTTTTTTGCTTTTTCCT